>NC_045806.1:56035842-56335842 GCF_009873245.2 Balaenoptera musculus | reverse complement strand
CCCTGGTCCAGGAAGAAACCACACGGCACAGAGCAAATAAGCCCATGCGCCACAACTATTGAGCCTGCACTATAGAGCCTGCGAGGAACAACTACAGAAGCCCGAGTGCCTAGGGACCATGCTCCACAGCAAGAGAAGCCACCAAAATGAGAAGCCTGTGCACCGAATCAAGAGTTGCGCCCACTCACCGCCACTAGAGAAAGCCTGTGCGCAGCAACAAATACCCAATGCAGCCAAAAAATAAAAATCAGACAAAATAAATAAATTTTTATTAAGAAGAGAAGGAAAAGACCTACAATAACAAACCCAAAACAATTAAGAAAATAGTAATAGGAACATATATATCCATAATTACCTTAAATGTAAATGTATCAAATACTCCAACCAAAAGACATAGACTGGCTGAATGCATACAAAAACAAGACCCAAATATATGCTGTCTACAAGAGACCCACTTCAGACCTACGGACACATACAGACTCAAACTGAGGGGATAGAAAAAGATATTCCATGCAAATGAAAATCAAAAGAAAGCTGGAGTACCAATTCTCATATCAGACAAAATAGAGTTTAAAATAAAGACAATTACAAGGGACAAACAAGGACACTACATAATGATCAAGGGATCAATCCAAGAAGAAGACATAAAAATTGTAAATACTGACATTCACAGAAAGATACACAAGATGAAAAAGCAGAGGGCTATATACCAGATGAAGGAACAAGATAAAACCCCAGAAAAACAACTAAATGAAGTGGAGATAGGCAACCTTCCAGAAAAACAATTCAGAATAATGAGAGTGAAGATGATCCAGGACCTTGAAATAAGAATGGAGGCAAAGATCGAGAAGATGCAAGAAATGTTTAACAAAGACCTAGAAGAATTAAAGAACAAACAAACAGAGATGAACAATACAATAACTGAAATGAAAACTACACTAGAAGGAATCAATAGCAGAATAACTGAGGCAGAAGAACGGATAAGTGACTTGGAAGATAAAATAGTGGAATTCACTGCTGAGGAACTGACTAAAGAAAAAAGAATGAAAAGAAATGAAGACAGCCTAAGAGACCTCTGGAACAACATTAAACACAACAACATTCGCATTATAGGGGTCCCAGAAGGAAAAGAGAGAGAGAAAGGACCAGAGAAAATATTTGAAGAGATTATAGTCGAAAATTTCCCTAACATGGGAAAGGAAATAGCCACCCAAGTCCAGGAAGTGCAGAGAGTCCCATACAGGATAAACCCAAGGAGAAACACGCTGAGACACATAGTAATCAAATTGGCAAAAATTAAAGACAAAGAAAAATTATTGAAAGCAGCAAGGGAAAAACGACAAATAACATACAAGGGAACTCCCATAAGGTTAACAGCTGATTTCTCAGCAGAAACTCTACAAACCAGAAGGGAGTGGCATGATATACTTAAAGTGATGAAAGGGAAGAACCTACAACCAAGATTACTCTACCCGGCAAGGATCTCATTCAGATTTGATGGAGAAATCAAAAGCTTTACAGACAAGCAAAAGCTAAGAACATTCAGCACCACCAAACCAGCTCTACAACAAATGCTAAAGGAACTTCTCTAAGTGGGAAACACAAGAGAAGAAAAGGACCTACAAAAACAAACCCAAAACAATTAAGAAAATGGTCATAGGAACATACATATCGATAATTACCTTAAAAGTGAATGGATTGAATGCTCCAACCAAAAGACACAGGTTTGCTGAATGGATACAAAAACAAGACCCATATATATGCTGTCTACAAGAGACCCACTTCAGACCTAGGGACACATACAGACTGAAAGTGAGGGGATGGAAAAAGATATTCCATGCAAATGGAAATCAAAAGAAAGCTGAAGTAGCTATACTCATATCAGATGAAATAGACTTTAAAATAAAGAATGTTACAAGAGACAAGGAAGGACACTACATAATGATCAAGGGATCAATCCAAGAAGAAGATATAACAATTATAAATATATGTGCACCCAACATAGGAGCACCTCAATACATAAGGCAACTGCTAACAGCTATAAAAGAGGAAATCGACAGTAACACAATAATAGTGGGGGACTTTAACACCTCACTTACACCAATGGACAGATCATCCAAAATGAAAATAAATAAGGAAACAGAAGCTTTAAATGACACAATAGACCAGATAGATTTAATTATTTTATTGGACATTCCATCCAAAAACAGCAGATTACACTGTCTTCTCAAGTGCGCACGGAAAATTCTCCAGGATAGATCACATCTTGGGTCACAAATCAAGCCTCAGTAAATTTAAGAAAATTGAAATCATATCAAGCATCTTTTCTGACTACAACGATATGAGATTAGAAATGAATTACAGGGAAAAAACCGTAAAAAACACAAACACATGGAGGCTAAACAATAGGTTACTAAATAACCAAGAGATCACTGAAGAAATCAAAGAGGAAATTAAAAAACACCTAGAGACAAATGACAATGAGAACATGACAATCCAAAACCTATGGGATGCCACAAAAGCAGTTCTAAGAGGGAAGTTTATAGGTATACAAGCCTACCTCAAGAAACAAGAAAAATCTCAAATAAACAATCTAACCTTACACTTGAAGGAACTAGAGAAAGAAGAACAAGCAAAACCGAAAGTTAGTACGAGGAAAGAAATCATAAATATCAGAGCAGAAATAACTGAAATGGAAACAAAGAAAACAACAGCAAAGATCAATAAAACTAAAAGCTGGTTCTTTGAGAACATAAACAGAATTGCTAAACCATTAGCCAGACTCATCAAGAAAAAGAGGGAGAGGACTGAAATCAATAAAATTAGAAATGAAAAAGGAGAGGTTACAACAGACACCACAGAAATACAAAGCATCCTAAGAAACTACTACAAGCAACTCTGTGCCAATAAAACGGACAACCTGGAAGAGATGGACAAATTCTTAGAAAGGTATAACCTTCCAAGACTGAACCAGGAAGGAATAGAAAATATGAACAGACCAATCACAAGTAATGAAATTGAAACTGTGATTAAAAATCTTCCAACAAACAAAAGTCCAGGACCAGATGGCTTCACAGGTGAATTCTATCAAACATTTAGAGAGGAGCTAACACCCATCCTTCTCAAATTCTTCCAAAAAATTGCAGAGGAAGGAACAGTCCCAAACTCATTCTATGAGGCCACCATCACCCTGATACCAAAACCAGACAAAGATACTACAGAAAAAGAAAATTACAGACCAATATCACTGATGAAAAGAGATGCAAAAATCCTCAACAAAATACTATCAAAGAGAATCCAACAACACATTAAAAGGATCATACACCATGATCAAGTGGGATTTATCCCAGGGATGCAAGGATTCTTCAATATACGCAAATCAATCAATGTGATACACCATATTAACAAATTGAAAAATAAAAACCATATGATCATCTCAACAGAGGCAGAAAAAGCTTTTGACAAAATTCTACACCCATTTATGATAAAAACCCTAAGAAAGTGGGCATAGAGGGAACCTACCTCAACATAATAAAGGCCATATACGACAAACCCACAGCAAACATCATTCTCAATGGTGAAAAGCTGAAAGCATTTCCTCTAAGATCAGGAACGAGACAAGGATGTCCACTCTCACCACTATTACTCAACATAGTATTCGAAGTTTTAGCCATAGCAATCAGAGAAGAAAAAGAAATAAAAGGAATCCAAATCAGAAAAGAAGTAAAGCTGTCACTGTTTGCAGATGACATGATACTATACAATAGAGTATCCCAAAGATGCGACCAGAAAACTACTATAGATAATCAATAAATTTGGTAAAGTTGCAGGATACAAAAGTAATGCACAGAAATCTCTTGCATTCCTATACATTAATGATGAAAAATCTGAAAGAGAAATTAAGGAAACACTCCCATTTACCATTGCAACAAAAAGAATAAAATACCTAGGAGTAAACGTACCTAAGGAGACAAAAGACCTGTATGCAGAAAACTATAATACATTGAAGAAAGAAATTAAAGTTGATACGAACAGATAGAGAGATATATCATGTTCTTGGATTGAAGGAATCAACATAGTGAAAATGACTATACTACCTAAAGAAATCTACAGATTCAATGCAATCCCTATCAAACTAAGAATGGCATTTTTCACAAAACTAGAACAAAAAATTTCACAATGTGTATGGAAACACAAAAGACCCCGAATAGCCAAAGCAATCTTGAGTAAGAAAAACGGAGCTGGACGAATCAGGCTCCCTAACTTCAGACTATACTACAAAGCTACAGTAATCAAGATAGTATGGTACTGGCACAAAAACAGAAATATAGATCAATGGAACAGGATAGAAAGCCCACAGATAAACCCACGCACATACTGTCACCTTACTTTTGATATAGGAGGCAAGAATATATGATGGAGGAAGGACAGCCTCTTCCATAAGTGGTGCTGGTAAAACAGGACAGCTACATGTAAAAGAATGACATTAGAACACTCCCTAACACCATACACAAAAATAAACTCAAAATGGGTTAAAGATCTAAATGTAAGTCTAGACACTATAAAACTCTTAGAGGAAAACATTGGCAGAACACTGTAATCCATATATCACAGCAAGATCCTTTTTGACCACCTCCTACAGAAATGGAAATAAAAACAAAAATAAACACCTGGGAACTAATGAAACTTAAAAGCTTTTTCACAGCATAGTAAACCATAAAAAAGACGAAGAGAGAACCCTCAGAATGGGAGAAAATATTTGCAAATGAAGCAACTGACAAAGGATTAATCTCCAAAATTTACAAGCAGCTCATGCAGCTCAATATCAAAATAACAAACAACCCAATCCAAAAATGGGCAGAAGACCTAAATACACATTTCTCCAAAGAAGATATACAGATTGCCAACAAACACATGAAAGAATGCTCGGGCTTCCCTGGTGGCACAGTGGTGGAGAATCTGCCTGCTAATGCAGGGGACACAGGTTCAAGCCCTGGTCTGGGAAGATCCCACATGCCACGGAGCAACTAGGCCCGTGAGCCACAACTACTGATCCTGCGCATCTGGAGCCTGTGCCCCGCAACAAGACAGCCCGCGATAGTGAGAGGCCCATGCACCGTGATGAAGAGTGGCCCCCACTTGCCACAACTAGAGAAAGCCCTTGCACAGAAACGAAGACCCAACACAGCCAAAAATAAAAATAAATAAAACAAATGTGGGGTTTAAAAAGTTCTGATAAAAAAAAAAGAGTTGGCTGTTTATTTAAAAAAAAATGCTCAACATCATTAATCATTAGAGAAATGCAAATCAAAACTCATTGAGATGTTACCTCACACCACTCAGAATGGCCATCATCAAAAAATCTACAAACAGTAAATGCTGGAAAGGGTGTGGGGAAAAGGGAACCCTCTTGCACTGTTGGTGGGAATGTAAATTGATACAGCCACTATGGAGAACAGTATGAAGGTTCCTTAAAAAACTAAAAATAGAACTATCATATGACCCAGCAATCCCACTATTGGGCATATACCCTGAGAAAACCATAATTCAAAAAGTCATGTACCACAATGTTCACTGCAGCTCTATTTACAATAGCCAGGACATGGAAGCAACCTAAGTGTCCATCGACAGATGAATGGATAAAGAAGATGTGGCACATATATACAATGGAATATTACTCAGCCATAAAAAGAAACGAAATTGAGTTATTTGTAGTGAGGTGGATGGAGTTAGAGTCTGTCATACAGAGTGAAGTAAGTCAGAAAGAGAAAAACAAATACTGTATGCTAACACATATATATGGAATCTAAAAAAAAAATGGTTCTGAAGAACCAAGCGGCAGGACAGGAATAAACACGCAGATGTAGACAATGGACTTGAGGACACAGGGAGGGGGAAGGGTAAGCTGGGATGAAGTGAGAGAGTGCCATGGACTTATATATACTGCCAAATGTAAAATAGATAGCTAGTGGGAAGGAGCTGCATAGCACAGGGAGATCAACTCGGTGCTTTGTGACCACCTAGAGGGGTGGGATAGGGAGGGTGGGAGGGAGACGCAAGAGGGAGGAGATATGGGGATATATGTATATGTATAGCTGATTCACTTTGTTATAAAGCAGAAACTAACACACCATTGGAAAGCAATTATACTCCAATAAGGATGTTAAATAAAACAAAGAAATAAATAATAAAAGCATTTAAGGACAAAAAAAAATCAGTGGCTGCTGGGACTTCCTTCGTGGTCCAGTGGATAAGACTCTCCCCTCCCCATGCAGGGAGCCCTGTTTTGATCCCTGGTCGGAACTAGATTCCACATGCTGCAACTAAGAGTTTGCATGGTGCAACTATGAACCCACATGCTGCAACTAAAAGATCCGACATGCTACAACTAAGACCTGGCACAGCCGATTTTAATAATAATTATAATAATAATTATTATTAGTAGTAGTAGTATTAGTGTCATAATTAAAATAAATATTAAAAAATCAGTGGCTGCTCACAGAAAAAGTCTGGAATTCTAGCTTGAGTGTTGCATTCATTAGCATGGCCTCCAGAGGCAAGCTGCAGAATATGAAGGAAACAGCCTTCTCTCTTCAAATATTGCTTTCCTATTGCACAAGGGAAAAGGCATCAGGAATGTTGGTTACAGCCAGGCATTTTGCTCAAGGGGATAAAAATCTAATTCTTTACACTTTATTAACTGATTACACCCTTGTTTCCTATGGTAAAATTACATGGTAAACAGCACCTGCAGATGACAGGGATGTCAGCTGGAAAAAATTCATTAATAGTGAGACATGAGGGATACATCCATTATTTCTAGTGACTCTCCAGATATTGCTACAAAAATATTTTTTGTCTAATATCTCAACCCACAAAATTATTGGGCACTTTTTTTCATTTTACCATGACATAGAATAAATTTGATTCATTTTATATTTCATGGTAATGTATGTGATTGTATTAGATGATTCATAGGAAATTACTCATAAGGTTTTTGAGGGTAGAGGCCACATTTTGTCTATTTTTGTAACCCTATTGCCTAGCTCTGTACCTGGCACATGGTAGGCCCCTAATAAATATCTATCTGTCAAAAGAATGATAGAACTATCAGTAATCCATTCTATAAAGCCAGGATTTTATTTGACTTGAATTAGACCACATTTCTTAGGATCAACCATGGCTAGGTAGACTAAGGACATGTAACAATACTGGCAGTAATCAAATCAAATGGATCTTAAGAGTGTGAGATTCTGAAGGTTGGTGGCTCTCAAACTTTGGTGTGCATCAGAATCACTAGGCATGAGTGTTAAAATGTAGAATTCCCGGCCTTCGCCTCCCCAAAGTTAGATTAAGTAAGCTGAAGTGAGACATGAGAATCTGGCTTTTCAACTAGCTCACTATGGGATTCTGATGCAGGTAGCTCTGGAAACACATTTTGAGAAACTGCTATATTATTCATTCCTCAACTGATTCATTATCTGGAGACTAAAAAGACGAAGTCCTCTTTTGTCACTGGTAAAATAGGGCTCTCACATAGATAGTGTTTTTTTGCCTTTTATTCTGTCATTCCTGGAGTTAATTTGTTTATAGAAATTGGTACTTCATCTCTCTCAAGAGGAGGCATACCAGGCTTTCTAAAATTGGCAATTCACCTGGTTTTTTTAAAAAAAAGATTTGTCTTTCAATGTTCTTGAATAAATCTATTCTTTCTTATTGCAATCACTGCCATCACTACCACCACTCATCAGCAATCAGCTGGGACCTTCAAATAAAATAAAATAAAATAAAAACATTTACACCCTGGGATATTTAAGAAAATCTCCAAGTGATTCCACCACAGCAATATGTGAGCATTCCAGTACCAATGAGTGAAGTAGGGTTGCCCAAATTAGTTTGATGGGTATGTCATGGATATAAAATGAATATAGGAGCTGGCATTGAATATACTTTCAATCTTAAAGGAACCCTTAATTTAATATGCTTTGATTTTCAACAAAAGATCTGGAGAGGGTCACTCAGGTTTGTATGCTGAACAAACACTGAGTACCACATGGAGGGCAGTGAAGTGAACACTATTTTAACATACACGAACAACATCCAAATAATCCTGAGTTGCTTTGCCGTGCCTGATACCACTACATAGCAGGAGGTAGTAAGGTTTTAAAAGCAGTGTGACAAGAAGGGAAGCACAGTATGTGCTGTTGCCAAATGGAGTGTGCTAGCTCCTGAGAGAGAGCAAACAAGAACACTCAACATTGATCACAGCATCCCATTGGAGCTGCCACCATTGGGGTCAGGGTAGAGGTGGCAGCAATCAGCTCAAATGCCAAAGGAAATTGGCACCCTGGACATCTCTGGTGTGAGTGCTGGGGATTACTATCCCCTATCGTACATATATCTGATGATGACTGAAATTATATAGTAAATTAAACATGGAAACTAAAGAGAACCAACATTTTTCACATAGAGCTAAAAGCAGTCACTGGATTCTGCTCTCTAGGCCATTTGACTTAAAAATTACTGCCCAACAATACAAGTGACTGTAAAGTATAAAGCAAAATAAAAAAGAATAGTATCTTTATTTGAAGAGATTACCATGGTGTGGCATTGGAAAATTATACTAAAGACCAGTTCAATCTCTGGCTTTTCTCACCTCCCATTTTTGGGCTCTAAAGATCATTTAATACATCAAATAATGCCTTATATATTTTTAATATAAAATTTTCTTTCCCCCATTGGTAGTAAGCTCCTCAAAGTAGCTATACTTGTAGGTTCAGAACCTGTGTGGACTTGTCCTCTGGATAAGATGAAATCAAAGATGAGTTATTTCAAACATAATACTACTAATGCAAAGGGGGAAAATGGACTCCTGCTCTGATCATGTGTTTCCTAGGTTTGGCCCTATTCCTAACATTCAGAACAGAGCTGAAGAACAGACTATTATGGAATTGATTCTCATCAATGGACAATGCAAGTTGTGTCTAGCTTTTGTATGACTTTGAAATTCACACCTGCCAAAGATGGCACATCTACTTCGTTGAACTGTTTTACTGT
The DNA here is from genome assembly GCF_009873245.2 of Balaenoptera musculus. Classification (NCBI taxonomy): domain Eukaryota; kingdom Metazoa; phylum Chordata; class Mammalia; order Artiodactyla; family Balaenopteridae; genus Balaenoptera; species Balaenoptera musculus. The sequence continues at coordinate 56,326,785 of NC_045806.1, read as the reverse complement.
CAGAGTCGGAGTCATGCTTAATGTGAAATAGCAAGAGAGGACCACCACTACTGAGATTCTGGAAGTCAGCTGGTCTATGAGCATTAAAACAATGTTCACTGCTGACATGTGCAGAGATGCCAAGACAGAGGGATACCCAAGCATGTTCGGTATGGTGAGCTTTATGGCATACCCATAAGCAGGAGTGGCATAAGAAATACTCTAAAGAATGCACTGAACCATAGCTTCAAATAACATGACATACTTGTGGGCTACTTGGGAAAACAGCAGCCGAGACCAGCTTGGAATGCAATAGTATGGAATTTGGAAACTTTCTGAGCAAAGGCTTTTTTTAGCTGAACACAAGTTGAACACAGAAATACAGACAGTGACAGGCTCTACAAATAGCAGCTGCAGCCACAAATCAAAAAGCAGTGTGTATGTATGTCATATAGAAAGGACTTTTGGTTGAAGATTTAGTCTTTGCTCCCTACAAGTGTGGGTGAAATCAGAAGTGACATGTTTGAATAAGAAGAAGGGCAGCAAAATATATTGGATGTGACTGCCTTCCCTTGGGAGAATCTGCTTATTTAATATGTATAATAATTCCTCATACTTCTAAAGTGAAAGGCACTTAGACACATAAGGAGAAAAACATACACTTCCACTTGTAATACCTGGAAATCACTTAAGGCTATCATTTGTGAATAGGATCAGTTTATACATTAGAATGTACCTATAGAACTTATTATATAAGTGCCAGGATAAAACCATCTCAGCCAATACTGAGCTTGGGATTCAGAAAATATTAGCTTTAATACATTCTCTTAATTATGAATTCTTAAATGGCTCTTGAAAATTTTATAACAATGTTGCAATTTATCTTTACAAAGCTGGACTAACATAGGATAGAGGTACATTATGACCAAAAGGAGATTGCCTGTGCAAGTTTAAACTAGGATTTTTTCCCTTGTCCAAAATTTCACTATGAAATCGCTTCTGGTTCCCAGTGGAGACCTAAACCTCATAAACTACCTCTAAATCATGTTGCCCACAACATTCAAGATCAAGTATGGAGGAAGGCTAAGAGTGAGGTAGCTAGTGAAAAGAGAGTTGTAACGGTCCGAACTTGAGGGGGAGGGGAATAGGTAAGGAGCAAATTAAGAAACAGATGGCTATCAGTTCTAAGAGGGCAAAAATGTTCTAAACATTGTAGAAAAACTAAGCTGTGAGATGGATTTTAGGGAAAGATGAATCATATTCTGTTTAAGTTGATGCTGAAATATGTTTTAGACAAAAGTTCAACTATTATAGGTAGGGCTCATAATGAAAGAAAGGCTAGAAACAATGATCCAAACATACCCATGGGGTTGGGCAAATACCAAGGATATGAACATAGATATGTGGCCAGTGGACCATTAATCTAGGACTGGCTCACAAGAATGTGAGTACAGAAAGCGAATCTCAAAGGGAAAAGGTCAGGCAGGATAGGGTGTAAGTACTGTAAAACTGAATTCAATACAAGTATCTTAAGGGCAAGGAGGTAATCAGTGGTGATACAATCAGCAGAGATTCAGCCTGCAATAAATATGTGTGAAGCACAAACCTGAGGATTGGGGAAAAAGGAAAGGACTGGGACACAAGTCCAGAACTTTAAACAATGTAAAACTCAATCACCAAGGGCAGAAAAGGACTGGTAATAAAACTGCAAGGCCAGGAAGACCACTGCACTGTGAGATTAGATAAATCTAAAGTTGTAATGCTGTCCTTAGATAACTTGTCATTTTAGTACCTCCTGTATCCAAGTGTGGACAGGGCCTCACTTGAAGTAAATACAAAACTGGTCATGTGACATAATGGTAGACCAATACTGCTTCAGTAGCTGTAAAACTGAGGGAAAAAACCAAAACATTTTAAAACATGACTGTTAATTAGAATTCAGCATTAGGGTGTTTCTATGCAAATCTTCTTTTCTCAGAGGAAAGTTCCTGACTCTTGCTTATGACCATGACAGTGAGTGAAGGAAACCTCATGCTGAGTATTGTCTCATAAATCACTTCTACAGCATCTCAACAGAGCTAACCACTCAAAAAGAAATTAGGATAAAATATAAACAAACGAAATGAAGTATAGCAAAATACTCTATTCGTTAAAGTAAATTTTATGCATATCCATTGATTGTTAGTTTAGGGACTAAAGTCATTTTTCCATGGAGCAATGGAGAGTTAGATTTCATTACTATCTACTGCTCTCTTTCACCGAGCTTTAACCCCAGTGAGTCCTCTAATTTCTATTAATGGGTAAATAATACAGGCCTGTACAATTTATAGCTAATTGCTCCTAATTACAAGTATCTCCCCAATCATTAAAAGCTTATAAACTTTAAAATTTGACAAGTATATAGACATCTGGATCAAGGTAGCTGACTGAACAAACAATTTTAGCTCCTCTCTTTCCCAAGATCCTATTAAGCAAGTAAAAAAATGATATAATGAAAAGACTAACAGAGGGAATCAGCAGTAAAGAGATTTCAATATGTTTCTAAAAGACGGAAAGTGGATAGGATGCTGACTGATAAAGAAGGGCTGAGAAAGTGACAGAGGGGGCTTACAGCCTGGAGGATGCTGATCTGCCCTGTAGGACCCCAGAGAAATTTGAAACTTGGAAATGCCAAGTAAGGGAGAGGGTGAGAATGAAATGTGAGAAATTCACTGAAAGCGTGTGTACTGAACAATCATCTCCTGCCCCAGAGTACAGATACCCTAGTATTCAGGCATTTATCCTCAAGATCAAAAAAAAAAAGAAAATCAGAACATTCTTCTCTAAAGAGATTGTCATCTAAGAACAATTGAACAATTGAAGTACCTAGTATGGGCATTTGCTCTAGGGAGCAAAGACATCCACATTCTGGGATTTAGAGGTCCCCCCTAACATAATGGCTCTGTGTACATGGGTGGGGCTTACAGGCTTCATATTTGGGGCATCCAGCCATTTTGCTCAACCCCTAGACACATTGTGATATTTCAGAACATCAAAGATTAAAAAAAAAAAAAGAACCTGAAAGCTCCCAGAGATAAAAAACATTAACAGTTAAAGGAAGGAGAATTGGAATAGATTGGTCACCTCAACAGCAACACTGGGTGTTCGAGAAAACAATGGAGAAATGCCTTCAAGGCTCTTAGGGAAACTTATTTTGAACCTACAGTTTTATTTGTAGCCAACTATAAATTGAACATGATAGTTAAAAAAAAAAAGACATTTCCAGATTGCAAAGATTCAAATTTCACCTCTCACCCCTTTCTTAGGAAGTTCCTTAGGCATATACTCCAGCAAACTGAGAATGAAAAATGAGTAAAGAAAGACAGAGATACACACTGGATTCTGGAAACAGTGAACTTAAAACTAGAGACTAACGGGGGAGACCTTCAAGATGGTGGAGGAGTAAGACGTGGAGATCACCTTCCTCCCCACAAATACATCAGAAATACATCTACATGTGGAACAATTCTTACAGAACACCTACTGAATGCTGGCAGAAGACTTCAGACTTCTCAAAAGGCAAGAAACTCTTCATGTACCTGGGTAGGGCAAAAGAAAAAACAGAGACAAAAGAATAGGGATGGGACCTGCACCTCTGGGAGGGAGCTGAGAAGGAGGAAAAGTTTCCACACACTAGGAAGCTCCTTCAGTGGCGGAGATGGGGGTTGGGGGGGGAGCTTCGGAGACACGGAGGAGAGCACAGCAACAAGGGTGTAGAGGGCAAAGCAGAGAGGTTCCCGCAAAGGTGATCAGTGTCGACCAGCACTCACCAACCTGAGAGGCTTGTCTGCTCACCCACCGGGGTGGGCAGGAGCTGGGAGCTGAGGCTGGGGAGTCGGAGGTCAGATCCCAGGGAGAGGACTGGAGCTGGCTGCGTGAACACAGCCTGAAGGGGGCTAATGCGCCACAGCTAGCCAGGAGGGAGAACGGGAAAAAGTCTGGACCTGCCTAAGAGGCAAGAGACCATTGTTTTGGGGTGCATGAGGAGAGGGGATTCAGAGCACTGCCTAAACGAACTGCAGACAGGCGCAGGTTGCGGCTATCAGTGTCGACACCAGAGACGGGCGTGGAACGCTAAGGCTGCTGCTGCAGTCACCAAGAAGCCTGTGTGCAAGCACAGGTCACTATCCACACCTCCCCTCCTGGGAGCCTGTGTAGACCGCCACTGCCAGGGTCCTGTGATCCAGGGACAACTTCCCTGGGAGAACACACGGCATGCCTCAGGCTGGTGCAACGTCACGCCGGCCTCTGCCGCAAAAGGCTCGCCCCGCATTCCATACCCCTCCCTCCCCCCAGCCTGAGTGAGCCAGAGCCCCCTAATCAGCTGCTCCTTTAACCCCATCCTGTCTGAGCGAAGAACAGATGCCCTCAGGTGACCTACACCCAGAGGCGGGGCCAAATCCAAAGCTGAACCCCAGGAGTTGTATGAACAAAGAAGAGAAAGGAAAATTTCTCCCAGCAGCCTCAGGAGCAGCGGATTAAATCTCCACAATCATCTTGATGTACCCTGCATCTGTGGAATACCTGAATAGACAACGAATCATCCCAAAATTCAGGCGGTGGACTTTGGGAGCAATTGTAGACTTGGGGTTTGCTTTCTGCATCCAATTTGTTTCTGGTTTTATGTTTATCTTAGTTTAGTATTTAGAGTTTATTATCATTGGTAGATTTGTTTATTGATTTGGTTGCTCTCTTCCTCCAAATTTTTTATATATACATTTTTTTTTTCATTTTTCTCTTTAGGTGAATGTGTATGTGTTTGCTTTTTTCTGTGATTTTGCCTGTATAGCTTTGCTTTTACCATTTGTCTTAGGGTTCTGTCTGGTTTTTTTTTTTTCTTTTTTTTTAGTGTAGTTTTTAGCACTTGTTATCATGGGTGGATTTGTTTTTTGGTTTGGCTGCTTTCTTTTTTCTTTCTATCCTTTTTTTAAAAACTTTTTTGTTTTTAATAATTATATTTTATAATAATTATTTTAATTTATTTTATTTATTTATTTATTTATTTATTTATTTATTTCTCCCTTTTCTTCTGAGCTGTGTGGCTGACACGGTCTTGGTGCTCTGGCAGGGTGTCAGGCCTGTACCTCTGAGGTGGGAGAGCTGAGTTCAGGACATTGGTCCACCGGAGACCTCCCGGCTCCACGTAATATCAAACAGCAAAAGATCTCCCAGAAATCTCCATCTCAACGCTAAGACCGAGCTGCACTCAACGGCCAGCAATCCACAGTTCTGGACACCCTACGCCAAACAACTAGCAAGACAGGAAGACAACCCCACCCATTAGCAGAGAGGCTGCCTGAAATCATAATAAGGTCACAGACACCGCAAAACACACCACCAGACGCAGTCCTGCCCACCAGAAATACAAGATCCAGCCTGATCCACCAGAACACAAGCACTAGTCCCATCCACCAAGAAGCCTGCACAACCCACTGAACCAACCTTACCCACTGGGGGCAGACATCAAAATCAATGGGAACTACAAAGCTGCAGCCTGTGAAAAGGAGACCCCAAACACAGTAAATTAAGCAAAATGAGAAGACAGAGAAACACACAGCAGATGAAGGAGCAAGGTAAAAACCCACCAGACCAAACAAATGAAGAGGAAATAGGCACTCTACCTGAAAAAGAATTCACAGTAATGATAGTAAAGATGATACAAAATCTTGGAAATAGAATGGAGAAAATACAAGGGAAGTTTAACAAGAATGTAGAAGAACTAAAGAGCAAACGAACAACGATAAACAACACAATAAATGAAATTAAAAATTCTCTAGAAGGAATCAATTACAGAAAAACTGAGGCAGAAGAACGGATAAGTGACTTGGAAGACAAAATAGTGGAAATAACTACTGCAGAGCAGAATAAAGAAAAAAGAATGAAAACAATTGAGGACACTCTTAGAGACCTCTGGGGCAACATTAAATGCAACAACATTTGAATTATAAGGGTCCCAGAAGGAGAAGAGAAAAAGAAAGGGACTGAGAAAATATCTGAAGAGATTATAGTTGAAAATTTCCCTAATATGGGAAAGGAAATAGTCAATCAAGTCCAGGAAGCACAGAGATTCCCATACAGGATAAATCCAAGGAGAAACACGCTAAGACACATATTAATCAAACTATCAAAAATTAAAAACAAAGACAAAATATTAAAAGCAGCAAGGGAAAAACAACAAATAACATACAAGGGAATCCCCATAAGGTTAACAGCTGATCTTTCAGCAGAAACTCTGCAAGCCAGAAGGGAGTGGCAGGACATATTCAAAGTTATGAAAGGGAAAAACCTACAATGAAGATTAGTCTACCCAGCAAGGATCTCACTCAGATTTGACAGAGAAATTAAAACCTTTACAAACAAGCAAAAGCTAAGAGAATTCAGCACCACCAAACCAGCTTTACAAAAAATGCTAAAGGAACTTCTCTAGGCAAGAAACACAAGAGAAGGAAAACACCTACAATAACAAACCCAAAACATTTAAGAAAATGGAAATAGGAACATACATATCCATAAATACCTTAAATGTAAATGGATTAAATGCTCCAACCAAAAGACATAGACTGGGTGAATGGATACAAAAACAAGACCCGTATATATGCTGTCTACAGGAGACCCACTTCAGACCTAGGGACACATATGGACTGAAAGTGAGGGGATGGAAAAAGATATTCCATGCAAATGGAAATCAAAAGAAAGCTGGAGTAGCAAATCTCATAACAGACAAAATCAACTTTAAAATAAAGACTATCATAAGAGACAAGTAAGGACACTACATAATGATCAAGGGACCGATCCAAGAAGAAGATATAACGATTATAAATATTTATGCACCCAACATAGGAGCACCTCAATACATAAGGCAAATACTAACAGCCATAAAAGGGGAAATCGACAGTAACACAATCAGAGTAGCGGACTTTAACACCTCACTTTCACCAATGGACAGATCATCCAAAATGAAAATAAATAAGGAAACACAAGCTTTAAATGATACATTAAACAAGATGGACTTAATTGATGTTTATAGGACATTCCGCCCCAAAACAACAGAATACACTTTCTTCTCAAGTGCTCATGGAACATTCTCCAGGATAGATCATATCTTGGGTCACAAATCAAGCCTTGGTAAATTTAAGAAAATTGAAATCGTATCAAGTATCTTTTCTGACCACAACGTTATGAGACTAGGTATCAATTACAGGGAAAATCTGTAAAAAAATACAAACACATAGAGGCTAAACAATACACTACTTAATAACCAAGAGATCACTGGAAAAATCAAATAGGAAGTCAAAAAATACCTAGAAACAAATGACAATGAAAACACGACGACACAAAACGTCTGGGAGGCAGCAAAAGCATTCTAAGAGGAAAGTTGATAGCAATACAATCTTACCTCAAGAAACAAGAAACATCTCAAATAAACAACCTAACCTTACACCTAAAGCAATTAAAGACAGACGATCAAAAAAAAACCCAGTGTAAGCAGAAGGAAAGAAATAATAAAGATAAGACCAGAAATAAATGAAGGAAACAATAGCAAAGATCAATTAAATTAAAAGCTGGTTCTTTGAGAAGATAAACAAAATTGATAAACCATTTGCCAGACTCATCAAGAAAAAAAGGGAGAAGACTCAAATCAATAGAACTAGAAATGAAAAAGGAGAAGTACCAACTGACACTGCAGAAATACAGAGGATCATGAGAGGTTACTACAAGCAACTATATGCCAATAAAATGGACAACCTGGAAGAAATGGACAAATTCTTAGAAATGCAGAACCTTCCGAGACTGAACCAGGAAGAAATAGAAAACATAAACAGACCAATCACAAACACTGAAATTGAAACTGTGATTAAAAATCTTCCAACAAACAAAAGCCCAGGACCAGATGGCTTCACAGGCGAATTCTATCAAATGTTTAGAGAAGAGCTAACACCTATCCTTCTCAAACTCTTCCAAAATACAGCAGAGGGAGGAACGCTCCCAAACTCATTCTATGAGGCCACCATCACCCTGATACCAAAACCAGACAAAGATACAACAAAAAAAGAAAATTACAGATCAATAGCACTGATGAACATAGATGCAAAAATCCTCAACAAAATACTAGCAAACAGAAACCAAGGATCATACACCATGATCAAGTGCAGTTTACCCCAGGAATGCAAGAATTCTTCAATATACGCAAATCAATCAATGTGATAAATCATATTAACAAATTGAAGGAGAAAAACCACATGATCATCTCAATAGATGCAGAAAAAGTTTTTGACAAAATTCAACACCCATTTATGATAAAAACCCTCCAGAAAGTAGGCATAGAGGGAACTTACCTCAACATAATAAAGGCCATATATGACAAACTCACAGCAAACATCATTCTCAATGGTGAAAAACTGAAACCATTTCCTCTAAGACCAGGAACAGGACAAGGTTGTCCACTCTCACCACTATTACTCAACATAGTATTGGAAGTTTCAGCCACAGCAACCAGAGAAGAAAAAGAAATAAAAGGAATCCAAATCGGAAAAGAAGAAGTAAAGCTGTCACTGCAAATGACATGATACTGTACATAGAGAATTCTAAAGATGCTACCAGAAAACTGCTAGAGATAATGAATTTGGTAAAGTAGCAGGATACAAAATTAATGCACAGAAATCTCTTGCATTCCTATACACTAATGATGAAAAATCTGAAAGAGAAATTAAGTAAACACTCCCATTTACCATGGCAACAAAAAGAATAAAATACCTAGGAATAAACCTACCTAAGGAGACAAAAGACCTGTATGCAGAAAACTATAAGACACTGATGAAAGAAATTAAAGATGATACAAACAGATGGAGAGATATACCATGTTCTTGCATTAGAAGAATCAACATTGTGAAAATGATTATACTACCCAAAGCAATATACAGATTCAATGCAATCGCTATCAAACTACCAATGGCATTTTTCACAGAACTACAACAAAAAAATTCACAATTTGTATGGAAACACAAAATACCCTGAATAGCCAAAGCAATCTTGAGAAAGAAAAACGGAGCTGGAGGAATCAGGCTCCTGGACTTCAGACTATAGTACAAAGCTACAGTAATCAAGACAGTATGGTAGTAGCACAAAAACAAAAATATAGATCCATGGAATAGGATTGAAAACCCGGAGGTAAACCGACGCACATACGGTCACCTTATTTTTGATAAAGGAGGCAGGAACATACAATGGAGAAAAGACAGCCTCTTCAATAAGTGGTGCTGGAAAAACTGGACAACTACATGGAAAAGAACGAAATTAGAACACTCCCTAACACCATACACAAAAGTAAACTCAAAATGGATAAATACCTAAATGTAAGGCCAGACAGTATAAAACTCTTAGAAGAAAACATAGGAAGAACACTGTATGACATACATCACAGCAAGATCCTTTTTGACCAACCTCCTACAGAAATGGAAATGAAAACAAAAATAAAGAAATGGGACCCAACGAAACTTCAAAGCTTTTGCACAGCAAAGGAAACCATAAACAAGATGAAAAGACAACCCTCAGAATGGGAGAAAATATTTGCAAATGAAGCAACTGACAAAGGATTAATCTCCAAAATTTACAAGCAGCTCATGCAGCTCAATATCAAAATAACAAACAACCCAATCCAAAAATGGGCAGAAGACCTAAGTAGACATTTCTCCAAAGAAGATATATAGATTGCCAACAAACACATGAAAGAATGCTCAACATTACTAATCATTAGAGAAATGTAAGTCAAAACTGCAATGAGGTATCACTTCACACCAGTCAGAATGGCCATCATCAAAAAATCTACAAACAATAAATGCTGGAGATGGTGTGGAGAAAAGGGAACCCTCTTGCACTGTTGGTGGGAATGTAAATTGATACAGCCACTATGGAGAACTGTATGGAGGTTCCTTAAAAAACTAAAAATAGAACTACCATACGACCCAGCAATCCCACTTTTGGGCATATACCCTGAGAAAACCATAATTGAAAAAGAGTCATGTAGCACAATGTTCATTGCAGCATTATTTACAATAGCCAGGACATAGAAGCAACCTAAGTGTCCATCGACAGATGTTGGATAAAGGAGATGTGGCACATATATACAGTGGAATATTACTCAGCCATAAGAAGAAACAACATTGAGTTATTTGTAGTGAGGTGGATGGATCTAGAGTCTGTCACACAGAGTGAAGTAAGTCAGAAAGAGAAAAACAAATACCATTTGCTAACACATATATATGGAATCTAAAAAAAAAATGGTTCTGAAGAACCTAGGGGCAGGACAGGAATAAAGACGCAGACGTAGAGAATGGACTAGAGGACACGGGGAGGGGGAAGGGTAAGCTTGGAGAAAGTGAGAGTGGCATGGACTTATATATACTACCAAATGTAAAATAGATAGTTAGTGGGAAGCAGCCGCATAGCACAGGGAGATCAGCTCGGTGCTTTGTGACCACCTAGATGGGTGGGATAGGAAGTGTAGGAGGGAGACACGAGAGGGAGGAGATATGGGGATATTTGTATATTTATAGCTGATTCACTTTGTTATAAAGCAGAAACTAACACACCATTGTAAAGCAAGTATACTCCAATAATGATGTTAAAAAAATAAATTAAAAAATACCCCCAAAACCAAAAAAAACTAGAGACTAATAAAAGTAAGACCAAGGATGACAGCTACACAACAGGCCTAAGGAGCATTCAGTTGGAATGGAAGGAAGGAGGGCTCCAGGAGGGAAGAATCCAGAAAATAAGAGGAGGGGGGTGCTCAAGATTCTACTCCCCTTTTAGAAATTAGAGAAGCTGTGGATGCTGCAGATAATGTGAGAAAAAATAAAGGCAGTTAAAAAATCCAGAAAAAATAAAACATCATACGGATTAAGAAATGTTAAATCTCTCATAACCCTTGACAGAAAAGAGGAAAATTTTAAATAGCCCCAATAGTATAAACACTGCATACTGATTTTCAACTTTCACAAATAACCAATTACAAAAGCACAGGATAAGTTAATTATAGACATACTTAATTATAGATAAAGAACAAAACATATATGTTACCCCTCTTGGCAATGTGAAAAGTAAAAGTACAAATGACAAGAATTAGTAGGTACAAGAGATGAGAGATAAAGGGAAGAATTAATGGCTTCATCTTACAAATAAGAGTTAAATACTTTCCACAGTTTATGGAACAAGAAATAAAGGTCTAAGTATATTTCTCTAACAAACAAACAGAGGGACTAAAAGCACGATAACTACATTAGGACGAGAGGTAGAATAATTGAGGTAAAGACTCATTTATCACAGTAGAAAATTAATAAAGTCTAAAATAGGTAAATCAAGTAGTATAGCTGTATATATGGAGGCAATCACAGAAGAACTAAACAAACAGTTAATAGAGTTAAAAGTAATAATCTCAGAGGATTGGAACTGGGAGCACAGAGGGTTAGAACAGTGAAATGTTGCTTACATTATAAGCCTTTACGTACATAGTTCATATTTTTAAAAACCACATGCATGTACTACTTGGCTACTCCAAAACCAACCAGGAACTTTGAAACAGGAAACTTTTGCCACTACTAAACTCAAACCAGCCTCTGAGACTCCTCACCTGAAAAAGAGTGCTGGCAAGGGGCCATCTAAGCATAGCTCCTGTCTCTCATTCCATCTGTCTCTTTCCCCCAACCCCTGCCCCAAAGCCTACGTTCTTTCTCTCAACACGAACTATAGATTAAGTTACAACCAGCTTCATTCTCAGCCACGAAGATTACTTTTAATTGTTTTATAGGGATACAATAAACTGTACATATTTAAGTGTACAACTTAAGTTTTGACATATGTATGTACATATGTACACCTGTGAAACCATCATCACAATAAAAAGAATGAAGATATCCACCTGCCCCCTCCCCCAGATTTTCCCCATACCCCTTGGTATTCCCTTCCCACTAAGCCACATCTCTGATGCCCTGTGCATTCCCAGGCAACCACTGATAAGCTTTCTGGCACTATTGACTAGGTTTCATCTTCTAGAATTTTATATAAATAGAATCATACAATGTGTACTTTTTTGGAGGTCTGATTTCTTTCACTCAGCTTAATTATTATTTAAAAAAATTTTTTTAAAATTTATTTATTCATTTTTATTCTTGGCTGTGTTGGGTCTTCGTTTCTGCGCAAGGGCTCTCTCCAGCTGCGGCAAGCGGGGGCCACTCTTCATCGCGGTGCGTGGGCCTTTCACTGTCGCGGCCTCTCCCGTTGCAGGGCACAGGCTCCAGACGCACAGGCTCAGCAGTTGTGGCTCACGGGCCTAGTTGCTCTGCGGCATGTGGGATCTTCCCAGACCAGGGCTCGAACCCGTGTCCCCTGCATTGGCAGGCAGATTCTCAACCACTGCGCCACCAGGAAAGCCCCAGCTTAATTATTTTGAGATGCATCCATGTAATAACATATATCAAATATATATCAGCAGTTCATTCCTTTTTATTGATAAGTAGTATTCCATTGTATGGATGTAACAGAATTTGTTTATGCATTCACCTGTTCATGGACATAATGGGTTGTTTCCAGTTTTTAGTTACTGCAAATAAAACTGTTATATACATTGGTATGCAAGTGTTCATATGGATATATGCTTTCCTTTCTCATAGGACATCAGAGTGGAATTCTTGGTTTTCTTATAAGCATATGCTATAAGAAACTATCAAACTGTTTTCTAAAGTGGATGTGCCATTTTATATTCCCACCAACAATGTATGAAGACTTGCAGTTTCTCACATCCTCATCAAAACTTGGTATGGTCAGTCTTTTTAAGTTTAGCTATTCTAATATGTGTGTAGTACTCTTTCATTGTGGTTTTAATCTGCATATCCCTAATGACTAATGATGTTGGGCATCTTTTCATATATCTTCTTTGAAGTATGTGTTCATATCTTTCACCCATTAAAAAGATTGAGTCGTCATTAGTTTTAGAATTGAGTCTGATAGTTTTAGAATTTACATTTAAGTCTATGATCCATTTTGAGTTACTTTTTGTAGAGTGTGAGATATTAATCAAGGTTTTAAAAAATAATGATGTCCAAATGTTCCAGCATGATTATTATTAGAAAGACTATCTATGCTTTCTCCACTGAATTGCTTTACACCTTTGTTAAAGATTAATTGACCATATATGTGCAGGTCTACTTCTGGGCTCACTATTCTACTCCTTGATCTACCATCTATCGTCATATGAAAAACACTGTGTCTTGATAACTGCTGGTTTCTAATGAGCTTTGAGATCAGGTAGTCCTCCAAGTTTGTTTTTTTCCAAAGTTGTTTTGTTTCAAAGTCCTTTGCCTTTCCAAAAAAAGTTTAGAATCAAAGTGTCAATTTCTACAAAAAAAAATTAGGATAGATCAAGTTGGGGAAAACTGACATCTTAACATTATTTCATATATTTGATGCCATTATGAAATATATTTTTAAAGTGTCAAATTCTGATTGTTTATTGCTGATATACATGAATATAATTGATTTTTTAAATAGTAAGTCTGTGTCCTGTGAACTTGTTATATTCACTTACTCGTTTCTAGTGGTTGTTTTGTAGATTTTGTATGATTTTCTACAAAGATGATCACATTGCATATAAAGACAGTTGAATTTTCTTTCAAAACTGGTTGCTTGTTATTTTTCTCTTTCCTTACTGCACTGGTTAGAACCTTCAGCACAATGCTGACTAGAAATGATGTGAGTAGATATCCTTACCTTGTTCTTAATCTTAGAAGGAAAGCATTCATTCTTTCACTATGAAGTATGATGTTAGCACTAGGGTTTTTGAGGAAGGTCCCCTCTACTCCTAGTTTTTTGAGAATTTTTTTCATGGATTTGTATTGGATTTTGGTAACCATTTTATCCGCATTGATTGATATGATGATACGATTTTCCTTCCTGAGGCTTTTAATAGGGTTAATCACATTGATTTTTCCCCCCATTTAAAAAAAATTAAAGTGTAACTGACATACAAGTTAAAAACTACCCAGTGGAAATCTAGTTCTATATTCAGAGGCCTCAACTAAAACATTAGGAGAGGAGCTCAAAATCTTGTTCAGGTGGGCAGACGTTCATGAATGGACATTTTCCTGTCTGTCTGTCCTATCATCCATCCATTCACCCATCCATCTATCCATCCAATGTTTGCTAGGCACTTGTTCTAGTCAAAGAGTGTGCAAGGCACTGGAGATATAACGAACCTTCTAGACCTTGTTCTTATGAGACTTACAATCTACCTAGTGAGAAAATAAACAGTTAATCACATTCATGGGATGAATGCCATAGCAAGGTCATGGAGGAAAGTCAATGAAATCACAGAGGAGGGAGTTATTCTGCTTGGGGTAAGGAAGTTGGGGCAGATGGCTTTTGAGCTGGCATTTGAAAAGTAAGCAGGAGATTTCTAGACTGAGGTGAGTGAGAAGGGCATTCCAGAGAAGTGGCTATAACTTAGGGCAGTGCTTTAGAAGTTTTTCCATACTTCCAATGCCTTCCCTACTCATTTTAGAGAAATTTTGCATTCTTTTACTATATATATATATATATATATATATATATATATATATATATATATATATATTTGTTTAAATATAATGAAGTGCTTTTCTATAACCCAGAGTAGAATCTATGCTCCAGGAAGACACATGTTGGACCCTGGCAGACCACTGCCAGTTTGTGAGTCCTAGCTCTGTGTGAAGGAGCTGAGGGTCACTGGTAAACAATCAGAAACTAGGAGCAGCTTCTTGGGGTAGTCGTCTAACCTCAGAATCATGTCAATCAAGCATTAGGCATGCATTTAGAAATACTCTAGCTTCAAAGCTTGTATGTTTGCCTAAGGACCTAAATTACCATTCGCTCACTCTCTGATTACCCCAGCTCCATGATGAGCCAAGTTCTACCTAGCAGTGACAAAAAATAGCAAGAATGCTTTTAGTTGCTTTAAACAAGTTTTCAAATTTCTTTGGCAAATCAAGTCAGCACTACAGTATCTTGCTGGGGTCTTCAGTTGACATTGAACTGGGGTTGTGCAGAGCCCAGTTCTAAGAAATAAATAATGTGATGAATTATGTTAGTACTGAGATCCCTGAGCACCTGCCAGTCACAGTTTTTGACTTGTACTAATAGTATCTGTTGAAATAGTAATCAGAGACCTCATCTCTCATCAGCTGATACCTAGATGTATGGAAAGTGTTGCCATATCCTGCTTGAGAGTTGATTAGAAATGTTTTGCATTACTTCTTGCCAATAAAGGTCAAATTCTGTTAAAACACATACCTTTAACATATAATGGAAGGTTTTGTAGAATGAAGAAACTTCTAAGTGTAAGTTGGTGGCACATTTATTTCCAGCAGCATTCAGTAAAATAGAGCTCAAGATAACCAAAGGATGAATCACCAAGGAGTTTCCTTTTTGTAAAGAATATTAGGCTACCAAAACATTTCTGAGTTCCTACTGTAGGATTTTTCAACTATTTAAAAATTTAATCTATGTCCATTTTAATAAGTGTTTAATACTTTATGTAGTCCCTGTTTCTGATGGCAACCCATTTCCCGAGGAAGTATACCTGATTTACAATTATCTGCTGTGTATCTGCACCAGCTAAATAGAATTAATCAGACTACTTTTTATACTAGATAGTTATTTTGATTCTTTTTTGGAAACAAAAATGATAAGCATCCTCTTCATTCCAAAAATCATTGCCACAGTGTTTACATGGGTTCTATTCACAGTTATCACCACCTTGTACTTCAGTTACTCCCCAAAGATTAAGCAGTTATCTGAATAAATTTGCTCAAACGGTTCTAAATCTACCCACCCAGTGCAACACAAAAAACCCCCTGCATTTCCATAAAAACCCAAATCATTCATTTAATAAACACTTATTGATAAAATACTGTGGAATGCAAGATACTATGCAATGTAACAGGGATACAAACAGAGTAAGATATGGCCTTTGCCTTCTACATAGTCACTGTTTAGCATGATGGATCTTTTTTTTTTGGGGGGGGGCAATAAGAATTTATTTTTAAAATCCTTTGTACAACTTTACCACATTATGGTTCTGTGAAGGTATTTCGAGATTTTGTAGTTATAGTATGAATAAGATAAAATGGGAGAGGAAATATTCTCATATAGCATGATGGATCTTAACCAGGGCCAAGTATCAGAATTACTTGGAGAGTCTTTCCAAAATTGACCTGGGCAGTGCTGAGACCACCACCTAGGGAAGAAAGATCTGAAGTGCCTTCTGAAGGTTTGGTAGTTTGATAAATAGAGATAAAACCTAAGGGGCATCCTAGGTAGAGGGAATAGCATGTACAAACTTATTAAAGCATGCTACTTAGCTCTAAATTTTCTTATCTACAAAATGGGAATAATAATCACCTCATGGGATTGTTATGGGAATGAAATGAGAACATGTATGAAAGTGCCCGGTGTATTGTAGATGTTCAATCAATGTTGTGTTCTTTGCCCTAACATTTAAAATAAAATTGATTTAAGAAATTAACTTTTCCTCCTCCCCGTGTCCTCAAGTCCACTCTCTATGTCTGCATCTTTATTCCTGTCCTGCTCCTAGGTTCATCAGACCATTTTTCTTTTAGATTCCATAAATATGTGTTAGCATATGGTATTTGTTTTTCTCTTTCTGACTTACTACACTCTGTATGACAGTCTCTAGGTCCATCCACCTCACTACAAATAACTCAATTTCATTTCTTTTTATGGCTGAGTAATATTCCATTGTATATATGTGCCACATCTTTATCATTCATCTGTCAACGGACACTTAGGTTGCTTCCATGTCCTGGCTATTGTAAATAGTGCTGCAATGAACATTGTGGTACATGACTCTTTTTGAATTATGGTTTTCTCAGGGTATATGCCCAGTAGTGGGATTGCTGGGTCATATGGTAGTTCTATTTTTGGTTTTTTAAGGAGCCTCCATACTGTTCTCCATAGTGGCTGTATCAATTTACATATTATTCAGCCATAAAAAGAAACGAAATTGAGTTATTTTTAGTGAGGTGGATGGACCTAGACTCTGTCATACAGAGTGAAGTAAGTCAGAAAGAGAAGAACAAATACCGTATGCTAACACATATATATGGAATCTAAAAAAAAAAAAAGGGTCTGACTAAAGACGCAGATGTAGAGAATGGACTTGAGGACACGAGGAGGGGGAAGGGTAAGCTGGGATGAAGTGAGAGAGTAGCATTGACATATATACACTACCAAATGTAAAACAGATAGCTAGTGGGAAGCAGCTGCATCACACAGGGAGATCAGCTCGGTGCTTTGTGACCACCTAGAGGGGTGGGATAGGGAGGGTGGGAGGGAGACGCAAGAGGGAGGGGATATGGGGATATATGTATACATATAGCTGATTCACTTTGTTATACAGAAGAAATTAACACAACACTGTAAAGCAATTATACTCCAATAAAGATGTTTAAAAAATAAATAAATAAAATCAGAAAAAAAAAAGAAATTTATTTTTTCCACCTAGTGTGACCCTGAAGAAATGACACATAGAATGGATAAGATGTAATCAGGATTAAAGGGGGAAAGACAAGTTTGCAGCTTGGAAGAGATAGGGGCAACATGGCAGTACTGGCTGGGCATACCCAGAGAGGGAGGCTAAGTTAGGGTTACAGGGGAATCAAAATCAGATGTGTCTAAGAGTTTTAGAAGAAATTATATATCTGCGAGTCATACTGTGATGGGAAAATGAATTAAAGTCACTCTGGTTAGCTGGTCCTAAAGCGAGAAATTATGCTGCATATATATTCTGAGTATATTTTAGTCTCTCTTGCTACTATTTCCATGTTCAGGAGGCGAGGATAAAAAGAGAGTGTGTGTGTGTGTGTGTGTGGGTGCGTGCACGCGTGTGTGTGGGTGCGTGTGTGGTAATGGTAGTGAGGGAAGGGAGAATAAAGGGAAGCTGTGGATATATCCAGAAATACAATTATCTTATAGGCATCTTGCTTACCAATAAAATTCCCTCTACTTTCGGCACAATTATCACATTGGATTGATTCTCTGCCACCAGTAACTTAACATTCACTTTAGCAGATGCTTCCTTTGCCTATGTTGTAGCTAATTAATACAGAAGCACAAAATCTACACATTTATAAAATGGTAGTAGCTTGAATTTTAAACACTTTTTTCCAATATTAATAAAGCCTAACATTTTATAAGCATTTGTTCCCTCAATTCCAGTAAAGGGAGAGTTGGTCAGTAAAACAAAAACTATTGTTTAAAACATTCATAGATTGTAACCAATCAAAAGTGGGTAAGATTGTCACTAGTGAAATGCAAATTAAAGCAACATTTAAGTACAACTACACACTAATTTGAAAGGATAAAAATAAAAAACAGAACTGACAATACCAGTTGCTGGCAAGGATGCAAAGCAATAGGGACTCTCATTCATTGCCAGTGAGAATGCAAAATGGTACAGCTGCTTTAGAAGAGAGTTTAGAAGTTTCTTACAAAGCTCTTAACATACAACACAGCAACTGCACTCCTAAATATTTACCCAACTGATTTCAAACTTATTTTCACACAAAAAGTAGCATGAGGATATTTATAGCAGCTTTGTTCACAGTCACAAAACACTAGAAAAAAATCAAGATTTCCTTCAATAGGTAAATGGATAAACAAACTTTATACATACATATAGTGGAATACTATTCAGTAATAAAAAAAGGAATAAGTTATTAAGCCACACAAAGATGTGGATGAATCTAAAATATATATTGCTAAGTGAAAGAAACCAGTTGGAAAGGCTACATACTGCATGATTCCGTTTATATAACATTTTGGAAAAGACGAAACTATAGAGATCTTAGGCAAGTAGATGACTGGTGGTTGGTTGCCAGAGGTTTGAGGAGGAGGAGGCAAGGCTGAATACGTGAAGCACAGGTTTTTTGTTTGTTTGTTTGTTTTTGTTTTTAAGGGTGTGAAACTATTTTGTATGACACTGTAATGGTAGATACATGACACTATGCATTTTTCAAAACCCCTAGGACCTTACAGCACAAAGAGTGAATCTTATGTATGCAAAAGTAAAAAATTCATTTAAGAAGTCATCAGGAGATTGATCTCAGGATGGAATGGAGAATGTGACAAAAAACTAATTATATTACATATGTATGAAACAACCTCACTGAAGGGGGTGGGGAGAAAAAGAGCTAACCTAAGTAACTTTGGAAATCAGTAGCTTTGTCAGACTAAGGACAAAAGGAACTGTAGATAAGCATGTACTCCATTTGATAAAGTTGTCCCCATGGAAGTGTGGGTTAACAATTCTGAAACCACTGTTGGGTACTGGTATTGGATGATGAAGTGGATGGTGGATGGGAGTGGGAGGTTATACGCAAGCAGGAGAGAAGGCTAGAATAACCCATATGGTAATGGATTAGAGTTGGAGACATCAGTATGAACTCATGTTTAGCTTAAATAGGTAAAAATGGTTATGTATAGAAATGTTTATAGATATGTGCATAAATACTGGCTAGTATATACACGTTTCTTTCCTCTGTCAGCTGAGAAGTCCTAGAAATGACACCTCAGCAGGAACAAGCACTCAGATCTTCTTTTTTAACACCATTTTCCAGTAAGAAGAACCAGAGATCCTTGGAGAATTGGTTAATGACAGGACTGCCAGAAGCAGGAAATATACATATGAGCCTTTAGCATCTTGTAGTTCCATAAAGAAGTATTTAGTAAAAGTCCACATGGATGGTGGTACGTCAGATGGACATAGGAGCCAACTGAAAGAGCTCTCAGTAGCCACAGCTTGAACAGTTTGAGCAACAAACTAAAGTAGTATTAGGGCTTCCCTGGTGGCACAGTGGTTAAGAATCCGCCTGCCAATGCAGGGGACACGGGTTCAAGCCCTGGTCCCGGAAGATCCCACATGCCGCGGAGCAACTAAGCCTGTGTGCCACAACTACTGAGCCCGTGTGCTGCAACTACTGAAGCCCACCCACCTAGAGCCCGTGCTCTGCAACGAGAGAAGCCACCGCAGTGAGAAGCCTGCGTATGGCAACGAAAAGTAGCCCCTGTTCACCAAAACTAGAGAAAGCCCACGTGCAGCAACGAAGACCCAACACAGCCAAAAATAAATGAATAAAATAATTAAAAAAATAATAAAGTAGTATTAGATTATAACCCAAAGTATAAAATAAATATTCTTATGTCTATATTTATATAAACTAAAGATTAAGCAAACAAATAGCTGGGTGACAAATTGACCATATAGAAGATTCCCAAATAATTTATGTAGATATTTCACCCTCACGAAGGTGGAGCATAACTCCCCACTCCTTAAGCTGGGCTGCACACCATGACTTTCAAAGGGTACCACATGAAAAGGGGGAAAGTAATAATTTTACAGTGGAGAAACCCAGTGAACACAAGCTCAGCCAGGTGATCAAGATTAACATCAATGGTGATGTCATGTTAATAGTATCTACCTTTAATATAAGTTGAGAAGCGTATTTTACCTCTGTGGTCTTTCTCCCCCAAACCTTATAACCCCAATCTAATCATGAGAAAAACATCAGACAAACTCCAATTGAAGGAGATTCTACAAAATAGCTGACCAGTACTCCTCAAAACTGTTAAGGTCATTGAAAACAAGGAAAGTCTGAGAAATTGCCATTGTCAAGAGAAGACTCATGGTGTACATTATGACATCCTGTATGGGACCCTGTAAGAGAAAAAGGACATTAGATAGAAACTAAGGAAATGTGTATAAACTATGAATTTTAGTTAATAATAACATATTGGTATTAGTTCATTTGTTGTGACAAATGTACCATACTAATGTAATAGGGGATACTGGGATACGGTATACAGGAACTCTGTACTATCTTTGCAATGTTTCTGTACATCTAAAGCTACTTTAAAATAGAAAGTTTATTTTAAAAACTTTATTTAAAATATTGCATTAAGGGACTTCCCTGGTGGTCCAGAGGTTAGGACTCTGCTCTTCCAGTGCAGGGGGCATGAGTTGGATCCCTGGTCGGGGAACTAAGATCCTACATGCTGCAGTGTGACCAAAAAGTAAAAAAAAAATAAAATAAAATAAAATAAAATATTGCATTAAGATATTATTTATCTAGAAAAAAACTGGACAAATATATAACCTAAAATAAACAGAAGACCTTGTCAAAGCAATGGGTGAAGAAGAAGAAAAAGATATTTCCAGAGTGGGATCACCCTACGAAGATTCCCAGCACAAAGGAAAAGAAGGAGAAAAGTACGCATACAAGAAAAGCTGCTTTCACTGCAGTGACATGCAAAATCTCACCTGGCAAGGTTAAATAGCAGTGCTCTGGAATGTCATGATAGCACAATAGGAATTAGCCAAAGAACGTAGCCTGCAGTTACCCACAGACTAATTTGTTTTCTGAAGAACCACATTCCAAAGTTTACACAAATCATGAAGCCTACAAAGATTTGTTTTTAGTGTCTGTTTTTTTCTTTCATATAATGATAAAATTGAACTTTTTTTAGACATGGAATACAATTTGAAAGTTCGTTATTCGAGATTCCAAACAAAAACACTATGACTTCTGATTTGTTTACAATCCCAAGCAGAATCCAAGATTTTCTCACCTCCAGATTTGATCTTTACCAGTGAATTCACGGTACGTCCAAAAAGAAGGGCTCTTCTATGGCTACTATTAGAATTGAACTTTGAAAGAACCACCAGCACCAATAAAGACAAAATTGTGTAGACCTGTGTACTACACTGGACTTGATGTAACCATAATATAATGTAAAAAGCAAGGCCGTTGGAGAGGGTGGGGGGAGGCAGGAGCTCAATGGCATCAGATGATTATTTCACATCACATATACTTGTTAATCTGGATGAGACTAGGGTTGTAAGTGTCTGCGACTGTCTCCTTGAGAAACAAGTTGGCGGTCTTATGGTTCTGAGTTTCCCTGAAATATTTATTCTATTATTCCTTTGGGTAATTATAGCTTATTAGCCCTAGTTATATTCTCATGTTGCATAGTAAATTATTCTCATCTCTCCTTGGTGTTTTCACCCTTCAGACAGTTGTGTCCCCACCCCTTTCCCCCTTAGTCATCACTCAGCTAAATTGTAGAGACAAAATTCTTTTAATCTTTGCTCATAATTCAATCCCTCTGGCCCCTTAATCATTTCTGTTACTCTTCTCTGAACTCTCTCCAATTAATCTATATCTTTTCAGTTAATGAGTTTTGAGAAGCTGAAGAGCCCAGGTGTGATCCTAGTTATGTTTGGTGTCTACGTATTTGTAAATGCACCCAAGGGTCTATTGTAATAGGGACAAGAAAAATGTAATAAATTAACAGTGGCTTTTTTGCTTTTTACAGTACTCAAAAATGGTTAATTAACCTTCAGCTATGGGTTTTTATCATCAATGGCCATTTTTCAAGTTCAATTTCTGTTAGACTATTATAGTCCTGCTGTTAACCAGTCACAAATACTTCAAGTATCTGTCAAAAATAAATCTATTTAGATTGACTCCAACCAGTTATTTTCAAAAGAACCTTATGTTTAATTCTTCCACAGATTATTTTGCAAGCCAGTCTGTGTATACAGACACCACCAGAGTTGAGTGCCTTCACTGGAGAAACTAAGATGAAGTTTAGAGATGGTTTTGAAAAAACAGAAAGGAAATTAACCTACTGGACTGCTAAAGGAATGAAGGTTATTTTTGTAGGAAAAAGGTAATACTTTTAGAGAATTGCCACTTCTTGGTAAAGGCAGACTATTTCAGAATAATGATTTCTTTCCAGAGAGTTCAACTTACCTTTCATTTTCAATAGGTATTCAGCTCCCTTTAGCAGAAGTGATGGGTTAGTCTACTCTTAATTTCAGGAAATAATTCAGTTTGGGGGTAATTCATCCCCATGAGTACTTACCATCATTAATTCCCTTCCATTTCCTTCCTGCTGACATTTCTTTGCCTTTTTTAGTGTAGCTACACCCACAAGAAGGTATATAGTTAGTTAACAGATGGTTACTAAGCCTCTACATTGTGCAAAAATTGTAAATTACCAGAGGTTACAGAAGAGGATATATATGATAAGAGAACCTCAAAATACATTTCATATTTGCATAGGGGTTGGTGCTCTTTTGGGGGTAGTAAAACACAAGGCATATAGAAACCTGACACTGACTTAAAACATATTGCATTAAAAATGCTATTATTAAAAAATAGAAAACTAAAGTGGCGGGGGAATTAGGAGTAAAGGAGTGATTAGCATAAAATAGAGTTAATCTGGGATGACTTGATGGAGAAAATGAAAGTGAAATTAGACAATTTTCCTCCTCTGGCGTGTAGTTTCTGACGAGAAAATGTGTACAAACAATAGCTAAAGAAAGGTTTGAGGATTATATGTGGATCATATTTATCCATGATATGATATTCCTTTGCCTATTAGCACAAACACTAGAAATTGGGCTTTATAAGCTTACTGTGGTTCTGAAATATTCTTTTAGTTTGGAGTTCAAACACCTTAATCTATATGAGATCAAATATACAAACAGAAATAGAGCCCAGTGGGGAAAAGGCAACACATTTTCTGTAAGTAGAAATCATATCTTGATTCATTTACAAGAGTTCTTTGAGGAGGTAAATAAGGATGTGGCCATTGGGAAACCAATGGATGCCATTTACTTGGGTTTTCAATACTTTTTTTTCAAGATCATACACCAAAGATTGCATAAAAATAAAAATGAGTTCACACATAAGTTGTGGGAGGACAACTTTAAGAATATTAAACAAAGGGGACTGCTTTAGAAAAAATGTAAATGATGAGCACTCCCCAGATCTGTACTGACTCTGATGACCATCATTTATTGAGTTCCCATTATGCACCAGGCACCATTCTAGGTATTTTCACAAAGTGCTTCTCAAAATTTTTCTATGAAAGTAGGCTTAAGAGCAGAAGAGATTAATGCTACTAATGTCAGGGAGTATGTACTAAAATAGAAAATTCCTTTGGTTTATCTTATAAATTCACATAAACTTTGCACTATACTTCATAATGAATATGTTTTACTAGAAAAATAATGCTTTAAACTATTTACCATTAATTAAAACAGTCACAGAAGGAAAATGGTGCATGTTTATCCTATAACCTTTCTGTAATCCCAGACTTGTATGTCTGATCTCATTTAATTCTCACATTAGCTTCCTGAAGTAGTTGTTATTCCCATTTTTTAGATGTGGAACTTGGGTCTCAGAAAGATTATTAAACTCAGGTGTATCTGCCTTCAAAGTCTACTTATGGGATCGTACGTCACTTGAGACTGAAGAATTAACTAATTAGAAAAGATGCTGAAGACTCTCTTGCCCAACAACTTTATTTTACTCAGGAAAACTGAGGCCAAAAGAGGAGATATGACAAGGAAGCCACACAAGTTAGAACTGAGATCAGAATCTAAGTCTTCACTTTATCTGCCCTCCCCCAACCCAGACAGGTAAGGTGCTACTATTATGAGGTCCCATATCACCCATCACGACTACACTTACTTTTCTATTATTTCTTATTTAGTTGTCTGACTCACCTACTAGACTTTAAAAGCCCTAGGAGGGCAAGGATTGTGTCTGTTTTGTTCATTATCATACCTCCAACACTCAGCAAAGTGACAAGTGCAGAGTAGGCCCTCAGAAAATAGTTTTTACATGTACGTACACCTGCTGTAATGCTCTTTTTATTCATTATACCACACAGTCTATTTTAACATTTTTGCTAGTGATCTGGAAGAGTGTGGGTTTAAGACTGTAGATGACTCAAAGTTCCCTCCATATAAGCTGCTTTAACAACAGGGA
The DNA here is from genome assembly GCF_009873245.2 of Balaenoptera musculus. Classification (NCBI taxonomy): domain Eukaryota; kingdom Metazoa; phylum Chordata; class Mammalia; order Artiodactyla; family Balaenopteridae; genus Balaenoptera; species Balaenoptera musculus. Next base: position 56,301,877 of record NC_045806.1, on the reverse strand, counting down.
AATATTACAAAAAGAAAGACCTAACGAGACTCATGAGAGGGTATAAAAGGTAAAGTCTCCCATTAGGGTGAGTAGAGTAACATATTTAGGAGGAAGAAGAATAATTTGAATCATGTAAGATGACAGTCTCTGAGCTTCTACTTTTAACACAGAAGTGATATTTAAGAGCCCCGTAAACTATTCCATGAAGACGTTGCTAAGACATCATTCAGAAAAGCCACTAGAAAGAAAGGCAAAAGTAACTTTCTTCCTCTTATGCAATGAAACCTACTGATGGAATATGGTAGGAATGTAAAGGAGATTAGCAGGAAGCTGGAAAATGTTTAATGGACATCTACAGAAAAAATTAATTAAGGTGAGGGGAACATTAGGTATTATGTGAGAAGAGGCAAGAGACAGGATTCACCCATCTGGGAGTAACAGTAGTACTGATATTTAAAAGTAACATATAGAGATGCTCTGGATTTGGATCCAGAAAAACTATATTTAAGCTGTAGCTTTATTACTTTCTAGCCAGGTAATGTTGGGAAGGTCACTTATCTTTTCTGAGTCTCAGAGTCTCAGTCTCCTCTTCTAAAATGTCTGAGTAGATACACTGCAGGATGGTTCCACTGCTGGTAATAACCAACTAAGCTCCTGTCAGACCAACCCTCCTGCAGACAGGTTGGCTTACAAGTGTAAACTCTGGATAAAATAGAAAACGGAAACTACCAGAAAGCACTGGGGAATAAAAAAAAAAGCAAGTAGATGGCAGATATGGGGAGAATTGATATTTAAAAAAAGAGAAATGGAGTGAGTATCCCATTTTGAAAAATGGTTTTTAGCACCTCATGGGGTGGTTACAACTCATATGACTTGAAGAACTAGAGGACCAAGTTCAAGGGCAACCACAGCCATTGGGAAATGAGATGAAATCCTGCAAAGGAGAGAGACAGAGCGGTACCCTGAATTCTGCTTAATAATTCTCTCTGACTCTCTTGCAGACCCCTGAATTGTATATGTACAGAGCAGACTACAAACAGCCCAGCAAAACCTAAAAGTATGGAACTTAGACTTGAGCTATATTTCACTGCAGAGGAGAAAGGGTTTACAGTTTGAATTCAGCCAAGTTAAATGCTTACATGAAAAAAGTACTCCTTAGAGGAACATACAGAATCCAAAGCCTCTATAATGTAATCTTCCCTAATATCCAGCATACAATCCAAAATTATTTAACATATTAAAAAAAACTAGAAAATGTGATCCATTCTCAAGAGAAAAGACAATCAACAGAGACCAACTCTGAAATGATACATACATTTGAAATCAGGAAACAGGATTTTTAAAGCAGCTATTTAAACTATGCTCTGGGATATAAAGGAAAATATACTTGTCATGAATGAAGATAGAAAATCTCAACAAAGAAACAGTAACATATAAAAAAGAACCAACTGACAATTTCAAAACAGAAAAATTCAATAGCTGAAATAAAAATTCACTCTATGCACTTCACAACAGTCAATGAAAATGACAAAATAGTCAGTGATCTTGATGATAGACTCAGAAAAATTGTCCAATATGAACAATATAGAGAAAAAAGATTGGAAAAAATGAGCAGAGCCTCAGTGACCTGTGAGATACCAAATGGCCTAACGTATATGTAATTGGAATCCTAGGAGAGGAGAGAAAATTGAGGGAGAAAAAATTTGAAGAAATGGTCACAATTTTCGCAAATTTGGTCAGATATAAATTTATAGATTTAAAGATTCAAGAGTACAGTAAACCCCTAGCAAGATTCTCTCTCTCTCTCTCTCTCACACACACACACACACACACACACACGAATACACACACACTACCTAGGCACATCACAGACAACCTGCTGAAAAAACAAAGTTAAAACTAATGCCATCTGGGCCCTGAACCAAGATGGCGCAGTAGAAGGAGGTGCTCTCACTCCTTCGTGTGAGAAAACCAGAGTCACAACTAACTGCTGAACAATCATCGACAGGAAGACACTGGAACTCACCAAAAAAGACACCCCACATCAAAAGACAAAGGAGAAGCCAAAATGAGACAGTAGGACGGGTGCAATCACAATAAAATCTAATCCCATAACTGCTGGGTGGGTGACTCACAAACTGGAGAACACGTATACCACAGAAGTCCACCCACTGGAGTGAAGGTTCTGAAACCCATGTCAGGCTTCCGAACCTGGGGGTCCAGCAATGGGAGGAGGAATTCCTAGAGAATCAGACTTTGAAGGCTGGAGGGATTTGATTGCAGGTCTCCGACAGGACTAGGGGAAACAGAGACTCCACTCTTGCAGGGCACACACAAAGTAGTGTGTGCATCGGGACCCAGGGGAAGGAGCCATGACCCCATAGGAGACTGAACCAGACCTACCTGCTAGTGTTGGAGGATCTCCGGCAGAGGCAGGAGGCAGCTGTGGCTCACCAAGGGAAAAGGACACTGGCAGTAGAAGTTGTTCATGGCATGAGCCCTCCCAGAGTCTGCCATTAGGCCCACCTAAGAGCCCAGGTAGGCTCCAGTGTTGGGTTGCCTCATGCCAAACAACCAACAAGGAGGGAACCCAGCCCCACCCATTAGCAGACAACTGGATTAAAGTTTTACTGACATCTGCCCACCAGAGCAACAGCCAGCTCTACCCTCCACCAGTGCCTCACATCAGGAAACTTACACAAGCCTATCAGATAGCCTCATCCACCAGAGGGCAGACAGCACAAGCAAGAAGAACTACAATCCTGCAGCCTGTGGAATGAAAACCACATTCACAGAAAGATAGACAAGATGAAAAGGCAGAGGGCTATGTACCAGAGGAAAGAACAAGATAAAACCCCAGAAAAACAACTAAAGGAAGTGGAGATAGGCAACCTTCCAGAAAAAGAATTCAGAATAATGATAGTGAAGATGATCCAGGACCTCGGAAAAACAATGGAGGTAAAGATCGAGAAGATGCAAGAAATGTTTAACAATGACCAAGAAGAATTAAAGAACAAACAAGCAGAGATGAAGAATACAACAAGTGAAATGAAAACTACACCAGAAGGAATCAATAGCAGAATAACTGAGGCAGAAGAACGGATAAGTGACCTGGAAGACAGAATGGTGAAATTCACTGCTGCAGAACAGAATAAAAAAAAAAAAGAATGAAACGAAATGAAGACAGCCTAAGAGACCTCTGTGACAACATTAAACACAACAACATTCGCATTATAGGGGTCCCAGAAGGAGAAGAGAGAGAGAGAAAGGACTCAAGAAAATATTTGAAGAGATTATAGTTGAACAGTTCCCTAACAGGGGAAAGGAAATAGCCACCCAAGTCCAGGAAGCACAGTGAGCCCATACAGGATAAACCCAAGGAGAAACATGCCAAGACACATAGTAATCAAATTGGTAAATTAAAGACAAAGAAAAATTATTGAAAGCAGCAAGGGGAAAATGACAAATAACATACAAGGGAACTCCCAAAAGGTTAACAGCTGATTTCCCAGCAGAAACTCTACAAGCCAGAAGGGAGTGGCATGATATACTTAAAGTGATGAAAGGGAAGAACCTACAACCAAGATTACTCTACCCAGCAAGGATCTCATTCAGATTTGATGGAGAAATCAAAAGCTTTACAGACAAGCAAAAGCTAAGACCATTCAGCACCACCAAACGAGCTCTACAATAAATGCTAAAGGAACTTCTCTAAGTGGGAAACACAAGAGAAAAAAAGGACCTACAAAAACAAACCCAAAACAATTAAGAAAATGGTCATAGGAACATACATATTGATAATTACCTTAAACGTGAATGGATTGAATCCTCCAACCAAAAGACACAGGCTTGCTGAATGGATACAAAAACAAGACCCATATATATGCTGTTTACAAGAGACCCATTTCAGACCTAGGGACACATAGAGACTGCAAGTGAGGGGATGGAAAAAGATATTCCATGCAAATGAAAATCAAAAGGAACCTGGAGTAGCAATACTCATTTCAAATAAAATAGACTTTAAAATAAAGAATGTTACAATAGACAAGGAAGGACACTACATAATGACCAAGGGATCAATCCAAGAAGAAGATATAACAATTATAAATATATATGCACCCAACATAGGAGCACCTCAATACATAAGGCAACTGCTAACAGCTCTAAAAGAGGAAATTGACAGTAACACAATAATAGTGGGGGACCTTAACACCTCACTTACACCAATGGACAGATCATCCAAAATGAAAATAAATAAGGAAACAGAAGCTTTAAATGACACAATAGACCAGATAGATTTAACTGATATTTATAGGACATTCCATCCAACAACAGCAGATTACACTTTCTTCTCAAGTGCGCATGACACATTCTCCAGGATAGATCACATCTTGGGTCACAAATCAAGCCTCAGTAAATTTAAGAAAATTGAAATCATATCAAGCATCTTTTCTGACCACAATGCTATGAGATTAGAAATGAATTACAGGGAAAGAAACGTAAAAAACACAAACACATGGAAGGTAAAAAATACGTTACTAAATAACCAAGAGATCACTGAAGAAAGCAAAGAGGAAATCAAAAAATACCTAGAGACAAATGACAATAAAAACACGACGATCCAAAAACTATGGGATGCAGCAATAGCAGTTCTAAGAGGGAAGTTTATAGGTATACAAGCGTACGTCAAGAAACAAGAAAAATCTCAAATAATCAATCTAACCTTACACCTTAAGGAACTAGAGAAAGAAGAACAAACAAAACCCAAAGTTAGCAGAAGGAAAAGAATCATAAAGATCAGAGCAGAAATAAATGAAATAGAAAGAAAGAAAACAACAGCAAAGATCAATAAAACTAAAAGGTGGTTCTTTGAGAAGATAAACAAAATTGATAAACCATTAGCCAGACTCATCAAGGGAAAAAGGGAGAAGACTCAAATCAATAGAATTAGAAATGAAAAAGGAGAAGTAACCACTGACACTGCAGAAATACAAACGATCATGAGAGATTACTACAAGCACCTCTATGCCAATAAAATGGACAACCTGGAAGAAATGGACAAATTCTTAGAAATGCACAACCTGCTGAGACTGAACCAGGAAGAAATAGAAAATATGAACAGACCAATCACAAGCACTGAAATTGAAACTGTGATTAAAAATCTTCCAACAAACAAAAGCCCAGGACCAGATGGCTTCACAGGCGAATTCTATCAAACATTTAGAGAAGAGCTAACACCTATCCTTCTCAAACTCTTCCAAAATATTGCAGAGGGAGGAACACTCCCCAACTCATTCTACGAGTCCACCATCACCCTGATACCAAAACCAGAAAAAGATGTCACAAAGAAAGAAAACTACAGGCCAATATCACTGATGAACATAGATGCAAAAATCCTCAACAAAATACTAGCAAACAGAATCCAACAGCACATTAAAAGGATTATACACCATGATCAAGTGGGGTTTATTCCAGGAATGCAAGGATTCTTCAATATATGCAAATCAATCAACGTGATACACCATATTAACAAATTGAAGGAGAAAAACCATATGATCATCTCAATAGATGCAGAGAAAGCTTTCGACAAAATTCAACACCCGTTTATGATAAAAGCCCTGCAGAAAGTAGGCATAGAGGGAACTTTCCTCAACATAACAAAGGCCATATATGACAAACCCACAGCCAACATTGTCCTCAATGGTGAAAAACTGAAACCATTTCCACTAAGATCAGGAACAAGACAAGGTTGCCCACGCTCACCACTATTATTCAACATAGTTTTGGAAGTGTTAGCCACAGCAATCAGAGAAGAAAAAGAAATAAAAGGAATCCAAATTGGAAAAGAAGTAAAGCTGTCACTGTTTGCAGATGACATGATACTATACATAGAGAACCCTAAAACTGCCACCAGAAAACTACTAGAGCTAATCAATGAATTTGGTAAAGTAGCAGGATACAAAATTAATGCACAGAAATCTCTTGCATTCCTATATACTAATGATGAAAAATCTGAAAGTGAAATTAAGAAAACACTCCCGTTTACCACTGCAACAAAAAGAATAAAATATCTAGGAATAAACCTACCTAAGGAGACAAAAGACCTGTATGCAGAAAATTATAGGACACTGATGAAACAAATTAAAGATGATACAAATAGATGGAGAGATATACCATGTTCTTGGATTGGGAGAATCAACATTGTGAAAATGACTCTACTACCCAAAGCAATCTACAGATTCAATGCAATCCCTGTCAAACTACCACAGGCATTTTTCACAGAACTAGAACAAAAAATTTCACAATTTGTATGGAGACACAAAAGACTCCGAATAGCCAAAGCAACCTTGAGAACGAAAAATGGAGCTGGAGGAATCAGGCTCCCTGACTTCAGACTATATTACAAAGCTACAGTAATCAAGACAGTTTGGTACTGGCACAAAAACAGAAATATAGATCAATGGAACAGGATAGAAAGCCCAGAGATAAACCCACACACATATGGTCACCTTATCTTTGATAAAGGAGGCAAGCATATACAGTGGAGAAAAGACAGTCTCTTCAATAAGTGGTGCTGGGAAAATTGGACAGGTACATGTAAAAGTATGAAATTGGAACACTCCCTGACACCATACACAAAAATAAACTCAAAATGGATTAAAGACCTAAGTGTAAAGCCAGACACTATCAAATTCTTAGAGGAAAACATAGGCAGAACACTCTATGACATAAATCACAGCAAGACCCTTTTTGACCCAGCTCCTAGAGAAATGGAAATAAAAACACAAATAAACAAATGGGACCTAATGAAACTTAATAGCTTTTGCACAGCAAAGGAAACCATAAACAAGACCAAAAGAGACCCCTCAGAATGGGAGAAAATATTTGCAAATGAAGCAACTGACAAAGGATTAATCTCCAAGATTTACAAGCAGCTCATGCAGCTCAATAACAAAAAAACAAACAACCCAATCCAAAAATGGGCAGAAGACCTAAATAGACATTTCTCCAAAGAAGATATACAGATGGCCAACAGACACATGAAAGAATGCTCAACATCCTTAATCATTAGAGAAATGCAAATCAAAACTACAATGAGGTATCATCTCACACCAGTCAGAATAGCCATCATCAAAAAATCTAGAAACAATAAATGCTGGAGAGGGTGTGGAGGAAAGGGAACCCTCTTGCACTGTTGGTGGGAATGTAAATTGATACAGCCACTATGGAGAACAGTATGGAGGTTCCTTAAAAAACTAAAAATAGAACTACCATATGACCCAGCAATCCCACTACTGGGCATATACCCTGAGAAAACCATAATTCAAAAAGAGTCATGTACCAAAATGTTCATTGCAGCTCTATTTACAATAGCCAGGACATGGAAGCAACCAAAGTGTCCATCATCGGATGAATGGATAAAGAAGATGTGGCACATATATACAATGGAATATTACTCAGCCATAAAAAGAAATGAAATGGAGGTATTTATAATGAGGTGGATGGAGTTAGAGTCTGTCATACAGAGTTAAGTAAGTCAGAAAGAGAAAAACAAATACAGTATGCTAACACATATATATAGAATCTAAGGAAAAAAAAAAGTCATGAAGAACCTAGTGGCAAGATGGGAATAAAGACACAGACCTACTAAAGAATGGACTTGAGGATATGGGGAGGGGGAGGGGTGAGATGTGACAGGGTGAGAGAGTGTCATGGACATATATACACTACCAAATGTAAAATAGATAGCTAGTGGGAAGCAGCCACATAGCACAGGGAAATCAGCTCTGTGCTTTGTCACCACCTAGACGGGTGGGATAGGGACGGTGGGAGGGAGGGAGATGCAAGAGGGAAGAGATATGGGAACATATGTACATGTATAACTGATTCACTTTGTTATAAAGCAGAAACTAACACACCATTGTAAAGCAATTATACTTCAATAAAGATGTTAAAAAAATACAATTAGAAATGAAAAGGGAGAAGTTACAACAGACACTGCAGAAATACAAAGCATCTTAAGGGACTACTACAATCAACTCTATGCCAATAAAATGGACAATCTGGAAGAAATGGACAAATTCTTATAAAGGTATAACCTTCCAAGACTGAACCACGAAGAAATAGAAAATATGAACAGACCAATCACAAGTAATGAAATTGAAACTGTGATTAAGAATCTTCCAACAAACAAAAGTCCAGGAGCAGATGGCTTCACAGGTGAATTCTATCAAACATTTAGAGAAGAGCTAACACCCATCCTTCTCAAACTCTTGCAAAAAATTGCAGAGGAAGGAATACTCCCAAACTCATTCTATGAGACCACCATCACCCTGATACCAAAACCAGACAAAGATACAACAACAAAAAAAGAAAATTACAGACCAATAGCACTGATGAATATAGATGCAAAAATCCTCAACAAAATACTATCAAAGAGAATCCAACAACACATTAAAAGGATCATGCACCATGATCAAGTGGGATTTATCCCAGGGATGCAAGGATTCTTCAATATACGCAAATCAATGTGATACACCATATTAAGAAATTGAAGAAGAAAAACCATATGATCATCTCAACAGATGGAGAAAAAGCTTTTGACAAGACAAAATTCAACACCCATTTATGATAAAAACTCTCCAGAATGTTGGCATAGAGGGAACCTACCTCAACATAATAAAGGCCATATACGACAAACCCACAGCAAACATCATTCTCAGTGGTGAAAAACTGAAAGCATTTCCTCTAAGATCAGGAACAAGACAAGGTTGTCCACTCTCATCACTATTATTCAACATAGTATTGGAAGTCCTAGCCATGGCAATCAGAGAAGAAAAAGAAATAAGAGGAATCCAAATTGGAAAAGAAGAAGTAAAACTGTCACTGTTTGCAGATGACATGACACTATACATAGAGAATCCTAAAGATGCCACCAGAAACCTACTAGAGCTAATCAATGCATTTGGTAAAGTTGCAGGATACAAAATTAATGCACAGAAATCTCTTGCATTCCTATACACTAATGATGAAAAGTCTGAAAGAGAAATTAAGGAAACACTCCTATTTACCATTGCAACAAAAAGAATAAAATACCTAGGAATAAACCTACCTAGGGAGACAGGAGACCTGTATGCAGAAAACTATAAGACACTGATGAAAGAAATTAAGGATGGTACCAAGGGATGGAGAGATATACCATGTTCTTGGATTGGAAGAATCAATATTGTGAAAATGACTATACTACCCAAAGCAATCTACAGATTCAATGCAATCCCTATCAAATTACCCAACGCATGTTTTATGGAACTAGAACAAAAAATCTTAAAATCTGTATGGAGACACAAAAGACCCCGAATAGCCAAAGCAGTCTTGAGGGTAAAAAACGGAGTTGGAGGAATCAGACACCTTGACTTCAGACTATACTACAAAGCTACAGTAATCAAGACAATATGGTACTGGCACAAAAACAGAAACATAGATCAATGGAACAAGATAGAAAGCCCAGAGATAAACCCATGCACCTATGGTCAACTAATCTATGACAAAGGAGGCAAGGATATACAATGGAGAAAAGACAGTCTCTTCAATAAGTGGTGCTGGGAAAACTGAACATCTACATGTAAAAAATGAAATTAGAACACTCCGTAACACCATACACAAAAATAAAGTCAAAATATATTAGAGACCTAAATGAAGACCGGACACTATAAAACTCTTAGAGGAAAACATAGGAAGAACACTCTTTGACATAAATCACAGCAAGATCTTTTTTGATCCACCTCCTAGAGTAATGGAAATAAAAACAAAAATAAACAAATGGGACCTAATGAAACTTCAAAGCTTTTGCACAGCAAAGGAAACCATAAACAAGACGAAAAGACAACCCTCAGAATGGGAGAATATATTTCCAAATGAATCAATGGACAAAGGATTAATCTCCAAAATATATAAACAGCTCATGTAGCTCAATATTAAAAAAACAAACAACCCAATCCAAAAATGGGCTGAAGACCTAAATAGACATGTCTCCAAAGAAGACATACAGATGGCCAAGAAGCACATGAAAAGCTGCTCAACATTACTAATTATTAGAGAAATGTAAGTCAACACTACAATGAGGTATCACCTCACACCAGTTAGAATGGGCATTATCAGAAAATCTACAAACAACAAATGCTGCAGAGGGTGTGGTGAAAAGGGAAACTTCTTGCACTGTTGGTGGGAATGTAAATTGATACAGCCACTACGGAGAACAGTATGGAGGTTCCTTAAAAAACTAAACATAGAATTACCATATGATCCTGCAATCCCACTAGTGGGCGTATACCCAGAGAAAACCATAATTCAAAAAGACACATGCACCACAATGTTCATTGCAGCACTATTTACAATAGCCAGGTCATGGAAGCAACCTTAATGCCCAGTGACAGATGAATGGATAAAGAAGGTGCGGTACATATATACAATGGAATATTACTCAGCCATAAAAAGGAATGAAATTGGGTCATTTGTTTAGACGTGGATGGACCTATAGACTGTCATACAGAGTGAAGTAAGTCAGAAAGAGAAAAACAAATATCGAATATTAACGCATATATGTGGAACCTAGAAAAATGGTACAGATGAACCGGTTTTCAGGGCAGAAATTGAGACACAGATGTAGAGAACAAACGTATGGACACCAAGGGGAGAAAGCGACACGCGGGTGGGGGTGGTGGTGTGATGAATTGGACGATTATGATTGACATGTATACACTGATGTGTATAAAATTGAAGACTAATAAGAACCTGCTGTATAAAAAAATAAATAAAATAAAATTCAAAACTTCAAAAAAATTAAAAAAAAAAAAAACACTAAAAACTAATGCCATCTACATCACAAGCACTTTCAAAAAGGAACCAAGATAATGGGTATGAAACTGCCTAGCACATGGGCAATAACTGGCACATAGCTCAATACTGTTGAACTACTCACCTGAGAGAGATATGCAACAATACTAAACATTTGTGCCAAAGAAGATACATCCTACTTAACCCAAGGCTTGTGAATTTATTATCATTATTATACTAAAAATGATTTATACTGACAATAGAAGTGTGCTTAAAAAAGGTTCAAGAGAAGTTATATACATTTGTAGACAAGAGGTAAATCCATAGTGGTTTAATAGGGGATTCTAGAATGCTTGCACTATATCCTTAATCTTTTCAGGTAATATTCTAAATTACAAAACAGTGCTTGATACATCTCTAAGACAGAATACTTTACTGTGTCGATGGTGGAGACACTTCTACAAAATAATTATCGACTTATTCCTTTAAAAGTGTAGTTGTGACTGTTTTTTCCTCAAACACATACATACAAAAGACAAGAGCAAGCACATTTATAGTTTGTTCTGATGACACAAACAATCTTTTGTACAAATCAGCAGGGTTCTGATTATCACTATGGGTGTGTTACTAATTTAGTATATCTTTAAGTGGGTATATGGGAAGGAAAGAAAGGAGGAAAGATATGAGAAGAGGGAAATATTCAGGGAAAAAATTTTTTATAGAGATCTGTAACATGGCTTTTGGAATGACTGAGTTTCCCCTTAAAAATTACAATAGAAGCAGTTGTTCACAAAGAAAACTGCTAATACAGACAGTATCATAGGACCTCAGAGTTGGGACTTTAGAACTCATCTTGCCTAAATTTTCTTCCAATGAAAGAATTATCTTACCAGTCTAAAAGATAGTCATCTAGTTTCTGCTTGAATTCCTCTATTGACAGAGAGGGAGCTCACTACCTTACTAGACAGACCACTGCAATGTTAAATAGGTAAAACTGTTAGAAAATTTTTCTTAAGCTAAGCTAAAATCTTCCTTCCTATACTTCCTCTAATTGGTCTCAATTCTTTCGTCATTCTTCTAATTTCTCCTACATACAACAGTTTTTCAAATATTTAAAGACCACTACCATGTCCCACTAAAGTCTCTTATTCTCCAGACTGAAAAAAAAGACCAAAATTATTCTTCATTGGACATGTTTTCCAGACTCTAAGTAAATCATCCTCCAGATGCAATGTTTTCCAATGATTCTTGAAGAATGGTACCCAGCCTTGGTTAACACCAGACTAGCCAATGAAGAGTAGAGTTGACCCTTGAGCAACATAGGTTTGAACTGCATGGGGTCCACTTGTACATGGGATTTTTTTCAATAAATGCATACTACAGTACTACACCATCCATGGTTGGTTGAATCCACAGATGTGGAACTGCAGATACAAAGGGCCAACTGTAAAGTTATATGTGGATCTTTGGCTCCATGGAGAGTCGGCACCCCTAACCCCTGTGTTGATCAAGGGTCAACTGTACATGGCAACTGTGACTTTAATCTTGTTGGCTAAAATTGAAGCCTTTCTTAATCCTCTGAGTCCTGATTTTGTCATGTGTATATTAGCTATTGTTTCTAGCTTTATGTGATCCAAAAATTTAATATGTATACCTTCTATATCTTTGTCCAAGTTATTGATAAAATGTCAAAAATGATAGAGCTCTACAGTAAGCCATCGCATAATAATCTCAAGGTTGAAATCATTAACATAGAGCTCAACTAACTATAAATTCCCCTAACTGCTATTAAACTTCTCTTATGCCTTCTTTTTCACAAAGATAACACAAGATATAGGGTTAATTGTCTTACTGGATCCCTATTTTATGATGTCTTTCCTTTAAAGTCTAATTTTTCAATACTATCAAGAAATGACACATAAATATTCTTTTCTTAGCGAACCAACTTGGAGATCTTGATGACCATTATTTTCTTTAATGAATGTCTGATAAACTTCAGACTTTAATAAACTATTTGATTGAAAATCAACTTTAGAATTATGCTGGGAATAATTGTTAGATTTCCAGATGCACAGTTTCAGCAAATCACTCCCACCACCACCACTCACACCACCCCCACCACCCCCCTTTTAAGAAAATCAGAGCATTTATTTGTCCATCTCTAGTCTTATGAAACCTGCCCTCTATGATGCCTCAAAAGCTGGTAATAGTAGTTTTGTGATTACTTCTGCAGATTTTTTCAGTGCCCATAGATCCAGTTTTTCTGGGACTGGAGACTTAAACTACTCAAAGGGAATAGATACATGTTTTCCAATTTTTCATCTACCTTGAGATTCAAATTCCTTCTTAACCATGTTCCATCCACCTTTTTTTTTGTTTGAACATCAGTCCCATTGTCAGAGAAGTCTGGGTGAATAGTTCTGTCAGCTGTCACTTTTCATAGCAGGCCAAGCAGGCCTAGCTCTTGGCCTTCTATTTGCTCTAAATAAAGCTAAATATATGCACACATTTAGGGGTCCTTAGCATTTTTTACAAGGCTCTGGCCTTCCTGACACTATTCTTAAAACTGCCTTTCTCTGCAATGTGTACTTGAATCTATGCTCTTCCAATTATCATATCACATCTGATCTTACCCAAGAACTTCCTCCATACTGTTTTCCACAGTAGCTGCACCAATTTACATTCCCATCAACAGTGTACAAGGGCTCCCTTTCCTTTACATCCTTGCCAACATTTGTTCCAAGGATATATTGTACAACGTGAGGAATACAGGCAATATTTTGTAACAACCATAAATGGAAAGTAACCTTTAAAAATTATATATATATAAAAAAAGAACCTCCTGTGTGGTCACACAGATCAATGGTGCTGTGTAGGAGCTAGGGGGAAGGGAGAATGCCCTTTTGGGTGGGGTTTTAAACTACAGGCTGGCCTTTGTATCCACGGGTTCCACATCCACAGATTTAACCAACCACAGATCAAAAAATATGTAAAGAAAACAAATTCCAGAGAGTTCTAAAAAGCGAAAGTTGGGGCTTCCCTGGTGGCGCAGTGGTTGAGAGTCTGCCTGCCAGTGCAGGGCACACGGGTTCGAGCCCTGGTCTGGGAGGATCCCACGTGCCGCGGAGCGGCTAGGCCCGTGAGCCACAATTACTGAGCCTGCGCGTTTGGAGCCTGTGCTCTGCAACAGGAGAGGCCGCGATAACGAGAGGCCCGCGCACCGCGATGAAGAGTGGCCCCCACTTGCCACAACTAGAGAAAGCCCTCGCACAGAAACGAGGATCCAACACAGCCAAAAATAAATAAATAAATAAATTAAAAAAAAAAAAAAGCGAAAGTTGAATTTGCCATCTGCTGGCAACTACATAGCATTTACATTGTATTAGGTATTATAAGTAATCTAGAGATGATTTGAAGTATATAGGAGGGTGTGCCTAGGTTATATAAAAATACTAAGCTATTTTATATAAGGGACTTGAGCATTGTGGATTTTACTACTAGAGGGGGTCCTAAAACCAATCCCCTGTGGATACCGAAGGATGACCGTACACATTCTTCTCTACAAATTGTAGTGTGTGTTCTTGTAGCTTCTGGAGTGAGCACTATTACTAGCTATATGTCATGTCCCTTCTGGTGTGTATCCCCTTTGTTGCATTGGGGCATAATAAATGTTGAGCATGACTGTTTTAGATATTTCTTTCCCTTCTTTATTGCCCAGAAATTGGGAGTTTTTGATTTTGAGAATCTCTCATCATTTAAAAAATGTAGTATGTCACGACAATGGGGACATATGTATCTTTTATTCCCCTAATTTTTGAAATATGCTTTTCTAAAGCCTATAATAGATGTGGGACCATAACAACATTTCCTTCCTTCATTACTACAAACTCTAAGATGAGAAATTCACTTTATCCCAAGATTCCTATCACTACTATGTTACCAGCCAGCTCTTCCTTCTCGTTCAGAATTATGACCACAGTAGCAATTCCTTGCTTGAATTATTCTACAACCTGAGAAATGGAATTGTTATCAAGGCAACAATTTTAACTTTGCCATATACTTACTGAATACCTTCTATGTTCTCAGCTATGTGTTGTAATACGGAAATGACAAGACATAATTAGCTAAAAGTACTTCTTTTTTCTTCTACATAAATGCTGTAGAACTCATACTCTAGCAATCTGTGGGATTTGTTCCCCCCCCCCCCAGTAAGACTGACTTTAGGGTATTGCTGTCAATTTGCATTGATGATTGGGAATACAGACAGAACCTCTGTAATATCATCCCATCATCCTGGCTCTCAGGAGGGAACAACAGAAAGACATTCTGAATGCCATAGCATTCCATGTCACCATTCCCAATTCGACAGCTTCACAAAATCCAATTTGAATGGCAGATGTGTCAGTATGATATCCAGAGAAGAGAAGAGGAAGGCAGACACTTGCAAATTTAACTTTGGGAAAGTACTTTAACACCATCACCTCAATGTGATATTTTAAAAATTGCCTTAAAAGAATGGAATTACCCTGCTTCTTTGTGTCTTTGTGCTCAAAAGATCTCCCCCCCCACTGTTTGTGACTTGGGGTAGCCCTTCTTCAGGGTAGAAAGGAGTAGGCCCTTATTATGTGAATAAAAGTATAAATGTACATTTGTGCTCTGTAGGAGATCAAGCAGGAGACTGTGAGGATGGCACACTGCATGAAATGTTTTGAGCCCAGGCAATCTTCAAAAAACAGTGCACAATAAAAAAAAAGGAAAGAATGAGTCGAAAGGAAAGTGGATGGTTAGTTAGGAGAGAAATTTGTGAGAAGGGGGCACTTGAAGAGTTTCAAGAGTGGGTGATCAGAGAAATATTGCCATTAGAACTAAGAAGGTAGTTGAGGGTTGCTGGGGTGTAGTCTATACTCAAAGATAAACAGAGAGCCATAAAGGACCTTGTTTCATCAATGACTAGGCACAGTTCAGCCAGAAGACTCTATCTAGGCTGGTGGTAGAAGCAAATACAAGAACTAAGATAAGACTATTGGCCTCAGTTCAGTCCATGAATATTTATTGAGTGTTCTATGTGCCATGTATTATGTTAGGCATACGATATATACAGATTTATACCAGTGAATCAGACAGACTGGGTAGTCTCCTCCTTCATGTAGTTTACAGTCTGGTGAAGTCAAGAGAAAAGAAAAAACACTTGGGCTGGGAATGGTGAAGATGGGTGAACACTAGCAGAAAGGGGCAGACTCAGCAAAACTGATCCAGGCAAGAACAGGTTCTAACATTATACTGTGTACATCTGATTTTCCAACTACCATAATTCATATTCTGAAATTCCTCACATGGTAGCAGTCTCTGAAATTTTCAGTGACTGAGTGTTAGCTATTGAAAATGGATGCCAAGAATAAAATAGTCCAGAAAGCCCAAAGAAGAGATTGACCTTAAGCCCAGTGAAGTGGCACAAGAAATGACCAGTAGAAAAACTTGTGAGCTTCATTTGGAAATTTCTGGATTTTAAGCACTATTTTTAAATTTCAGAGGAGGAACCAGACAGCTGAATTAGTAGTTGGTTCCGTTTCTCAAAAAATGTTGTTGATAGTATTGTACAAGTATAAAGTATATATGTATAAAGGCTTAAGTATAAGGTCTTATATTCCTAGTGTTTGGAAGAGAAGGTAAAGGCAGGAAAAGATAATGGGTAGCTGAATAATACACCTAGTTGCTTAAGTCCACTTCTCCCCAACCATCTTAGCCAGTGCCCCCCTTGTCAATCAGTTGGCTGGTCCTTTTATTTAACCTTTGATTATCCCTGTCAAGGGTAAAGCATGTCCTGCAAAAGGAAGCCTCTTCTGGCAGTGCTGCTTCAAAGCAGAAAAATAAATGTTTAGGAGATTTGTTTTTATCACCTCAAAATGTATGCTATGGGGTGGGTGGTGGTGGTGAGGGAGTGTAAAGTTTAGAAGAGAAAATGTAAAAGTCAGTGCCATTGGTTTTAGCGTGTAGGATACAAAACTCCAAGAACCATGCCTCCTGAAGCAAATTACTTCAGACTGGGTTCACCATGTAAGCATTTAATAAACATTTCTTAATGGGAAAAATTCAAAGGATATATAACAAAAGAGCAAAGATGTGAGCTCAACCAGCCCCCCATTTATTAATGAATACAAGTTAAAACATTTAGAGGGGGCTAGATTAGATGATCTCAGAGGACCCTTTCATCTTTGAATATAAGTAGTTTGGTTCAGAGAATTCAAATGGCTAGATGTATACATATAAGTAGCATGCCAACAAAGTATTCTATTTGATCCTGGAAGAATATGAATAGACAAAAATGAAGTAATACCCTAGGAGATTGTAAGTTCACTAAGTCTTTCTTGTTAACACATCTTATAATTGCACATTTATCTGAGTTAAGAGGGACTTAAAAATAACACCCAGAATAGAATGACCTCAATCTCTTCCAAAGGAACATAGAAGGCTGATCTTGAAGGTACAACACTTATTTAAAACTGATTCAGAGGGACTTCCCTGGTGGTCCAGTGGTTAAGACTTCACCTTCCAATGCAGGGGGTGTGGGTTTGATCCCTGGTCCGGGAGCTGGAATCCCACATGCCCCATGGCCAAAAAACCAAAACATAAAACAGAAGCAATATTGTAACAAATTCAATAAAAGACTTTAAAATTGGTTCACATCAAAAAAAAATAATAATAAAAGATAAAATAAAATAAAATAGATTCAGAACAAAATAAAACTACTTAGGAATTAAATTTAACTAAGGAGGTGAAAGATCTCTATTCTGAAAACTATAGGACATTGATGAAAGAAATTGAAGAAGACACAAATAAGTGGAAAAGTATCCTGTGTATATGGATTGGAAGAACTAATATTGTTGAAATATCAACACCATCAAAAGTCATCTATAGATTCAATGCAAACCCTATCAAGACGCCAATGGCATTTTTTTATGGAAATAGAAAAAAAAACACTCCTAAAATTTATATGGAGCCACAAAAGACCCCAAATAGCCAAAGAAATCATGAGAAAGAAGAACAAAGTAGTGGCATCACACTTCCTGATTTCAAGCTATACTCTACAGCTATAGTCATCAAAACAGTATGGTACTGGCATAAAAACAGACAAATAGACCAATGGAACAGGATTGAGAGTCTAGAAATAAACCCAAGCATATATGGTCAACTATTATTTAACCAGGGAGCCAAGAAGACTCAATGGGGAAAAGATAATCTTCAATAAATGGTGTTGGGATAATTGGATATTTATATGTAAAAGAATGAAACTGGAGCCATATCTTACACCAGTCACAAAAATAAACTCAAAATGCGTTTCAGACTTAAATGTAAGACCTGAAACCATGAAACTCCTAGAAGAAAACAGGAATAAAGCTCCTTGATATGGGTCTTGGTAATGATTACTTGGATATAACACATAAAGCACAAGCAACAAAATAAAAAAATAAACAAGTAGGACTACATCAAACTAGATAGCTTCTGCACAGCAAAAGAAACCATCAACAAAGTGAAAAGAAAACCTACAGAATGGGAAAAACATTTGCAAACCATATATCTGATAAGGGGTTAAATATCCAAAATATATAAAGAAACCATACAACTCAATACCACTCCCACAAAAAAGAGCCCAATTAAAAAATGGGCAAAGGACCTGAATACACATTTCTCCAAAGAAGATATATGAAAGGCCAAGAGGTATATAAAAAGATGCTCAACATCACTAGTCATTAGGGAAATGTAAAATAAAACCACAGTGAGATATCACCTCACACCTGTTAGAATGACCATCATCAAAAAAACAAGAAGACTCACAGACACAGAGAACAGACTTGTAGTTGCCAAGGGGGAGGGGGGTGGGGGAGGTATGGAATGAGAGTTTGGGATTAGCAGATGCAAACTATTATGTATAGAATGGATAAACAACAAGGTCCTACTGTATAGCACAGGGGAAAAGAATATGAAACAGAATGTATATATATTATGTATAACAATCACTTTGCTGTACAGCTGAAATTAACACAACATTGTAAATCAACCATACTTCAATAAAATAAATTTTCAAAAAAGACAGATAACAAATACTGGCATGGATGTGAAGGAAAGGGAACCCTTGTGCACTGTTTATGTGATTGTAAATTAGTACAGCCACTATGGAAAACAGTATGGAGGATCCTCAAAAAATTAAAAATAGAATTGCCATATGATCCAGCAATTCCACATCTGAGAATATATCTAAAGGAAACAAAAACACTAACTTGAAAAGATATCTGCACCCTCATGTTCACAGCAGCATTATTTACAATAGCCAAGACATGGAAACAACTTAAATGTCAATCAATAAATGAATGTATAAAGAAGTTGTGGTGTATATATACAATGGAATATTAGCCATAAAAACAAGGAAATACTACCATTTGCGACAACATGGATGGAAATTGAAGGCATTATGCTAAGTGAAATAAGTCAGAGAAAGACAAATACTGTATGATCTCGTATATGTGGGTACGTGGGATCTAAAACAAAAACAAAAACAAAAACAAAACAAAACAAAAAAAACAAAACTCCTAGATAAAAAGACCAGACTTGTGGTTACCAAATGCTGAAGGGAAATTGGAGGAAGGTTGTCAAAAGGTACATATATATCTTAGTTATAAGATAAATAGTTATATATCTTGGTTGTAAGATAAATAAGTACTAGGCATGTAATATACAACATGATGACTACAGGTAACACTGCTGTATAATATATTTGAAAGTTGCTGAGAGTAAATCTTATGAGTTCTCCTCAGAAGGAGAAAAATATTTTTGTTTTCTTTTTTCTTTCTTTTCTTTTTCTTTTATCTATATGAGAAGATGGATGTTAGCTGAACCTATTGATAATCATTTCACAATATATATAAATCAAACCATCATGCTGTATGCCTTAATCTTATACAGTGGTGTATGTCAATTATTTCTCAATAAACTGGGGGAAAAACTGATTCAGAACAATAAATGATTGCTAGCCCTGTGGGAAAAGATGACTCCTCAGCAAAAGGGAAATTGCCAAGTTTCTCAGCAGGGTCTTAAATTACCAGCTCCAGTAATTACTGGATTTTACTCCAAGATCCTACAATGGTAACTTACTGGGCAAAGTGATGGCTAATATTGACATTCCTTCAGAGTAAAATAAAACTAAACCTAGAAATGTAGATGAAATCCTTTAAAGAAGCAATTAAAACATCAAGAGTTGTTAAACTGCCAGATCAAATAACTCTGAATATCAAACAGAATTTTTTTAATGTTATAGCTTTAGAGGAAAAGGAAATCTGCCTTTGCCCCAACATGCAATATTTAAAATTGGGAGCAGCTTATTTTTTCATTACAGACTGTTCTCCATGGTTCAGCATGTGGTTTGTCTCCAGCAGGAATGAATCAGGGAAGGGGTCAGATGAACAAAAGCAAAGAGGAAGACAAAGAATCAATAGTCAAACTTCTTCGGAACCAGCATGATGCTTTGTGTTCCTGAGGGAAGCTATAAAGTAAAATGTGTGTCTCCAAAGAGCTTTGTCAATCAGGGAGCCTCCAAAGCTCCAGGTACAGAGTGTTTGCAAATTCCGTTTGGCCAGACTCTGCTCCAAGGGAGGGAGATTAGAGAAATAAAGGCTGAATAAAGGTGTCACCCATGAAATGGAGAGAAGAGAATATGTCTATAACCAAACAGAGATGATTCATGTGTGAATTCTCAGTTCTCTATTTGGGATATTGCAAGTCAGAATTCAGCTTTGGCAAATACTAGTATTATGTACCACATGCTAGTTGAGGGTAGAGTTTTACAGCCTTTTAATGCCCTGGTCAAATAAAAACCAAACAGTTTCAGCTTTGAGATAACATCTAATTTCATTTCAACATACAATGTGTTATACACCTACTATGTGCTAGGTATTATTGGCAGCAGAGTGATGGATAAGAAATCATTTCTCCCTCCAAGAGGTGGTCTAGCAGAGGAGAGAGGACATATATGAAGAACTACAATATAGGAAGAATGTTTGAGTAGAAATTTAAAAGGTGCTGGGGTATCATGGAAAGCATCTCACTTTTTTCTTTCCATTGGGATCCTGTGTACGAGCTGAGCTCCCACTTCTCTTCTTCCATCATTCATAGTGGTTCATTAACTCCACCTTAAACAATCACGTTTTCTCATGGACCAATAACGTCCCTTTAAATCGTTCTTCCTTCCCCTCTCTTTTGCCCAGTTACTTCAAGATAACCTCTCTCTCAGTCAATTTATTCTATTTGTGAACCCCAAATGACCATAATCATGGCTGGATAGTTGTAAGAGCACTGTTAGTGAGATACTTGTATCAAGGAAAAGGAAAGCCATCTTTTCTGAAGTGAAATTACACATAAAACCTGTGCCATCAACTTCCAACGTCCATTGAAAGTACCCAGAAGTGTTCTTCAGAAACAATCTCCCAAAGCCTCCATCTATCTCCTCAACCTGTAGTTAGCTCTGCTATTCTCATGCTTTAGCATTCAAGGTGCTACTTCTTACTCAATTATATTTTTGCTTTAATTACTAGTACTGAGACAGCACTCTTGCACATGATTTATGAACTGCATGTACAATATTTCAACCCTATCACAGGTTAAATCCAATTTTGTGGGCTAATCTGGGATCTTCCTCACCATAATAACATTATTTTTTTACAAGAAAACATGCAATTGCCCAACAACCTACCTAAAAATGATCTTTTAGAATAAAATCATCCCATAAACTGAGGGTTTACTTGTGAAGCTGTGCATAGGAACCCTTTGAGTGCTTAACAAATGGGGTCTAGCAAAGTTACTTCTCAAGTAACTGCTAAGTATATCTCATATTCCAATTGACTTGTTGTATAGTACTGGAAAAAAAATTCAAACTAGAAACATTTTTTGTCCCTAAATATAATAATACCACACTGCCTTCCCGGTATAGGCTCATTCAACTATAAGCTGGAAACTATAGCATCACAGCTAAGCAGCAGACAGAAAAGAGGGTGATGGGGAAGTTATTTCTTACTCTTGCTAAAATAATTTTTCTAGGCTCTAGAATTTCACTTGGAAGGCCACTCAGTAATAGAACCAGATCTCCAGTGAATGCTCATTTCACCACACCACACTGATTGACCAAAAATAACTTTTATATGACAAATACATTCCTACTGAAGAACTGTCATGACAACCAAACCACTGGCTTGTGTGATTAGACTATAGAGAACTGATGAATTACATATGCCACATACAATACACAACTGCCATACAGACACTTTGTGGGGTTGAGTTTGCAGCTGAGATATTAAGAATAAGGCAAGTGGGGGTTCTATGCATCGAGCATTGGGCTAAGCATGTTACATGGATTAACTCATTTAATAGTCATAGCAGCCTTCCTTGTGTGACTAGCATTTTATATATGAAGAAACTGAAAATTATTTGATGACACAGGGGGAAAGGGGAAGCTGGGACGAAGTGAGAGAGTAGCATTGACATATATACACTACCAAATGTAAAATGGATGGCTAGTGGGAAGCTGCTGCATAGCACAGGGAGATCAGCTTGATGCTTTATGACCACCTAGAGGGGTGGGATAGGGAGGGTGGGAGGGAGGGAGATGCAAGAGGGAGGGGATATGGGGATATATGTATACATATAGCTGATTCACTTTGTTATACAGCAGAAACTAACACAAGATTGTAATGCAATTATACTCCGATAAAGATAAAAAAAAAAGAAACTGAGGCACAAAGCACTGAAGTAACTTGTCCAAAGTCACACAGTTGGTCAGTGGTGGAGTCTGGATTTGAATCCAGGAAGTCTGCATTAAACGAATGAGATCTTAACCACCATGCTATGCAATAATGCTGTTGCTGCTCATAACAAGGATGATAATAATAAAAGTAATGATGGCAACAAATGCTAATATAACATTGACTATTCAAATCACTGTTCTAAGTACTTTCCACATCTCAACTCATTTAATCCTCACAATAGTCCTATGAGGTAGGTACCATTATCACTCCCATTTATCAAATGAGGAAAGTTTGGCACAGAGAGGTTTAATGACTTATCTAAGGTCACATCACCAGGAAGTAAATGATCTGCAATTCAAATGCAGGCAGTCTGGCTCTATTATAACACACTACCTCTGTAACAAAGATAGCTGGGGTGTAATAGGCAAAAGTAGTAGGCTAGGAATTTAGAAAAAGAATTCAGGACCAACTATTTCCTAGCTCTGAAATCTTGCAACATATGTTACCTCTCTTAACCTCACTTCTTTTATCTATAAAATAGAGAGTAATTTTAAACTCACAGGTATAGTGTAAGGATTAAACAAGAATGTATGTGAAACTACCTTGGAGAATGTAAAGTGCTATATAATCGTATGGAATTAATGAATAGAGTGGGTAGGAACAGTTAAGAAATTTTATGTGTATATATGTAAACTAATAATTGGAACATCAAATACTCAGAAATTATGACTTCCCTCCTATTTGCAACATGGTCTCTTAGAATTTTAGGTCACACTACTCGAAATAATGTATTTCTGACAATCTCTCAGGTCTGCTAAACAGATCTGAGGTCTGCACTTAAGCAAAGGACAGTTCACTACCAAACAAAGACTGATGCAAATGGCAAACTGGAGCGATGGAAAAGCCACGGATGGTTGCTACAATTAATATGAACCACTTGATGAGGCCACTGCAGCAAATCTAGCCCACCAGATGTCCCCACATTGTGTGTCTTTCACAGAACTAGTTCTATCCCTGTGAATGAGCAGTAGTGCTGGAGAAGAACAGAAGTGGTTCTCAAATATTTCCCTCCAATACATTCCTCTCTGGCTTGATCAAAGGTATGCTCTCACAAAAGAACCATCCACTAGAGCTCAACACTTCTATTCCCACTACACAATAGCTCTTCTTCAGGACCATACTTAATAATAGAGGAAAAAGTTTTTTGGCCTGAGGCAACCCAGCACTGGAAGCTACAGGCTCTCTGGTGGGGCTAATGGTGGACTCTGGGAGGGCTCATGCCAAGGAGTGCTTCCCAGACTTCTACTGCCAGTGTCCTCGCCCCCATGGTGAGCCACAGCTGCCCCCCACCTCTGCAGGAGACCCTGCAATGCTAGCAGCCGTGTGGATGACAGAGTCCTGGTGCTCTGGCCAGGTGTCAGGCCTGTGCCTCTGAGGTGGGAGAGCTGAGTACAGGACATTGGTCCACCAGAGACCTCGCAGCTCCACATAATATAAAATGGCGAAAATCTCCCAGAGATCTCCATCTCAATGCTAAGACCTGGCTCCACTCAATGACGAGCAAGCTACAGTGCTGGACAACCTATGCCAAACCACTAGCCTGACAGGAACACAGCCCCATCCATTAGCAGAGAGGCTGCCTAAAATCATAATAAGGCCACAGACACCCCAAAACACACCATTGGATGCGGAATTGGCCACCAAAAAGATAAGATCCAGCCTCATCCACCAGACCACAGGAACTAGTCCCCTCCACCAAGAAGCCTACACAACCCACTGAACCATTCTTACCCACTGGGGGCAGACACCAAAAACAACGGGACCTACGAACCTGCAGCCTGCGAAAAGGAGACCCCAAACACAGTAAGTTAAGCAAAATGCAAAGACAGAGAAACAAACAGCAGATGAAGGAGCAAGGTAAAAACCCACCAGAACAAACAAATGAAGAGGAAATAGGCAGTCAACCTGAAAAACAATTCAGAGTAATGATAGTAAAAATGATCCAAAATCTTGGAAATAGAATGGAGAAAATACAAGAAACGTTTAACAAGGACCTACAAGAACTAAAGAGCAAACAAACAATGATGAAGAACACAATAAATGAAATTAAAAATTCTCTAGAAGGAATCAATAGCAGAATAACTGAGGCAGAAGAACGGAGAAGTGACCTGGAAGATAAAATAGTGGAAATAACTACTGCAGAGCAGAATAAAGAAAAAAGAATGAAAAGAATTGAGGACAGTCTCAGAGACCTCTGGGACAACATTAAACGCACCAACATTCGAATTATAGGGGTCCTGAAGAAGAAGAGAAAAAGAAAGGGACTGAGAAAATATTGCAAGAGATTATAGTTGAAAATTTCCCTAATATGGGAAAGGAAATAGTTAATCAAGTCCAGGAAGCACAGAGAGTCCCATACAGGATAAAACCAAGGAGAAACACGCCAAGGCACATATTAATCAAACTATCAAAAATTAAATACAAAGAACAAATATTAAAGGCAGCAAGGGAGGAGTAGGAGGAGATGACGTTAGAGTAAGACGCGGAGATCACCTTCCTCCCCACAGATACATCAGAAATACATCTACACGTGGAACTGCTCCTACAGAACACCCACTGAACGCTGGCAGAAGACCTCAGACCTCCCAAAAGGCAAGAAACTCCCCACGTACCTGGGCAGGGCAAAAGAAAAAAGAAAAAACAGAGACAAAGAATAGGGACGGGACCTGCACCAGCGGGAAGGAGCTGTGAAGGAGGAAAGTTCTCCACACACTAGGAAGCCCCTTTGCGGGCGGAGACAGGGAGTCCGGCGCGGGGGAACCTTCGGAACCGCGGAGGAGAGCACAGCCACAGGGGTGTGGAGGGCAAAGCGGAGAGATTCCCGCACAGAGGATCAGTGCCGACCAGCACTCACCAGCCCGAGGCGCTTGTCTGCTCACCTGCCAGGGCAGGCGAGGACTGGGAACCGAGGCTCGGGCTTCGGTCGGATCACAGGCAGAGGACTGGGGTTGGTGGCGTGAACACAGCCTGAAGGGGTTAGTGCACCACAGCTAGCCGGGAGGGAGTCCAGGAAAAGGTCTGGAGCTGCCGAAGAGACAAGAGACTTTTTCTTGCCTCTTTGTTTCCTGGTGCAAAAGAGACGGGATTAAGAGCGCTGCTTAAAGGAGCTCCAGAGAAGGGCATGAGCCGCGGCTATCAGCGCGGACCCCAGAGATGGCCATGAGATGCTAAGGCTGCTGCTGCCAACACTAAAAAGCCTGTGTGCGAGCACAGGTCACTCTCCACACCACCCCTCCCAGGAGCCTGTGCAGCCCGCCACCACCAGGGTCCCGTGATCCAGGGACAACATCCCCGGGAGAACGCATGGCGCGTCTCTGGCTGCTGCAACTTCACGCTGGCCTCTGCCGCCGCAGGCTCGCCCTGCATCTGTACCCCTCCCTCCCCCCGGCCTCAGTGAGCCAGAGACCCCGAATCAGCTGCTCCTTTAACCCCATCCTGTCTGAGCTCCCCCCGGCCTCAGTGAGCCAGAGACCCTGAATCAGCTGCTCCTTTAACCCCATCCTGTCTGAGCGAAGAACAGACGCCCTCAGGCAACCTACACTCAGAGGCGGGTCCAAATCCAAAGCTGAACTCCGGGAGCTGTGCGAACAAAGAAGAGAAAGGGAAATCTCTCCCAGCAGCATCAGAAGCAGTGGATTAAAGCTCCACAATCAACCTGATGTACCCTGCAACTGTGGAATACCTGAATAGACAACAAATCATCCCAAATTGAGGAGGTGGACTTTGGGAGCAAGATATATTATTTTTTCCCCTTTTCCTCTTTTTGTGAGTGTGCATGTGTATGCTTCTGTGTGAGATTTTGTCTGTATAGCTTTGCTTTCACCACTTCTCCAAGGGTTCTGTCCGTCCGTTTTTTTTTTTTACTTAAAAAAATTGTTTTTCTTAATAATTATTTTTTATTTTAATAACTTTATTTTATTTTATCTTACTTTATTTTATTTTATTTTATCCTCTTCCTTTCTATTTTTTCTTCCTTTTGTTCTCAGCCATGTGGATGACAGGCTCTTGGTGTTCCAGCCAGGCATCAGAGCTGTGCCTCTGAGGTGAGAGAGCCAACCTCAGGACACTGGTCCACAAGAGACCTCCCAGCTCCACGTAATACCAAATGGCGAAAATCTTCCAGAGATCTCCATCTCAACACCAAGACCCAGCTTCACTCAACGACCAGCAAGCTACAGTGCTGGAAAACCTATGCCAAACAACTAGCAAGACAGGAACACAGCCCCATCCATTAGCAGAGAGGCTGCCTAAAATCATAATAAGGCCACAGACACCGCAAAACACACCACCAGACGTGGACCTGCCCACCAGAAAAACAAGATCCAGCCTCATCCACCACAACACAGGCACTAGTCCCCTCCACCAGGAAGCCTACACAACCCACTGAGCGAACCTTAGCCACTGGGGACAGACACCAAAAACAACGGGAACTAAGAGCCTGCAGCCTGTGAAAAGGAGACCCCAAACACAGTAAGATAAGCAAAATGAGAAGACAGAAAAACACACAGCAGATGAAGGAGCAAGGTAAAAACACACCAGACCTAACAAATTAAGAGGAAATAGGCAGTCTACCTGAAAAAGAATTCAGAATAATGATAGTAAAGATGATCCAAAATCATGGAAACAGAATACACAAAATGCAAGAAACATTTAACAAGGACCTAGAAGAACTAAAGAGTAAACAAGCAATGATGAACAACACAATAAATGAAATTAAAAATACTCTAGAAGGGATCAATAGCAGAATAACTGAGGCAGAAGAAAAGAGAAGTGACCTGGAAGATAAAATAGTGGAAATAACTACTGCAGAGCAGAATAAAGAAAAAAGAATGAAAAGAACTGAGGACAGTCTCAGAGACCTCTGGGACAATATTAAACGCACTGACATTAGAATTATAGGGGTCCCAGAAGAAGAAGAGAAAAGGAAAGGGACTGAGAAAATATTTAAAGAGATTATAGTTGAAAACTTCCGCAATATGGGAAAGGAAATAGTTAATCAAGTCCTGGAAGCACAGAGAGTACCATACAGGATAAATCCAAGGAGAAACACGCCAAGACACATACTAATCAAACTATAAAAAATTAAATATAAAGAAAACATATTGGGCTTCCCTGATGGTGCAGTGGTTGAGAGTCTGCCTGCCAATGCAGGGGACACGGGTTCGAGCCCTGGTCTGGGGAGATCCCACGTGCCATGGAGCAACTGGGCCCATGAGCCACAATTACTGAGCCTGCGCGTCTGGAGCCTGTGCTCCACAACAAGAGAGACTGCGATGATGAGAGGCCCGCACAATGCGAAGAAGAGTGGCCCCCACGTGCCACAACTAGAGAGAGCCCTCACACAGAAAAGAAGACCCAGCACAGCCATAAATAAATAAACCCGAAATTTAAAAAAAAAAAAAAGAAAGAAAATATATTAAAAGCAGCAAGAGAAAAACAACAAATAACACACAAGGGAATCCCCATAAGGTTAACAGCTGATCTTTCAGCAGAAACTCTGCAAGCCAGAAGGGAGTGGCAGGACATATTTAAAGTGATGAAGGAGAAAAACCTACAACCAAGATTACTCTACCCAGCAAGGATCTCATTCAGATTTGATGGAGAAATTAAAACATTTACAGACAAGCAAAAGCTGAGAGAGTTCAGCATCACCAAACCAGCTTTACAACAAATGCTAAAGGAACTTCTCTAGGCAAGAAACACAAGACAAGGAAAACACCTACAATAACAAACCTAAAACATTTAAGAAAATGGGAATAAGAACATACATATCGATAATTACCTTAAATGTAAATGGATTAAATGCTCCCACCAAAAGACACAGACTAGCTGGATGGATACAAAAACAAGACCCATATATATGCTGTCTACAAGAGACCCACTTCAGACCTAGGGATACATACAGACTGAAAGTGACAGGATGGAAAAAGATATTCCATGCAAATGGAAATCAAAAGAAAGCTGGAGTAGCAGTTCTCATATCAGACAAAATAGATTTTAAAATAAAGACTATTACAACAGACAAAGAAGGACACTATATAATGGTCAAGGGATCGATCCAAGAGGAAGGTATAACAGTTGTAAATATTTATGCACCCAACATAGGAGCACCTCAATACATAAGGCAAATACTAACAGCCATAAAAGGGGAAATCGACAGTAACACAATCAGAGTAGGGGACTTTAACACCCCACTTTCACCAATGGACAGATCATCCAAAATGAAAATAAATAAGGAAACACAAGCTTTAAATGATACATTAAACAAGATGGACTTAATTGATATTTATAGGACATTCCACCCAAAAACAACAGAATACACATTTTTCTCAAGTGCTCATGGAACATTCTCCAGGATAGATCATATCTTGGGTCACAAATCAAGCCTTGGTCAATTTAAGAAAATGGAAATCATTTCAAGTATCTTTTCTGACCACAACACTATGAGACTAGATATCAATTACAGGAAAAGATCTGTAAAAAATACAAACACATGGAAGCTACACAATACACTGCTTAATAACGAAGTGATCACTGAAGAAATCAAAGGGGAAATCAAAAAATACCAAGAAACAAATGACAATGGAGGCACGACGACCCAAAACCTATGGGATGCAGCAAAAGCAGTTCTAAGAGGGAAGTTTATAGCAATACAATCCTACCTTAAGAAACAGGAAACATCTCAAATAAACAACCTAACCTTGCACCTAAAGCAATTAGAGAAGGAAGAACAAAAAAACCCCAAAGTTAGCAGAAGGAAAGAAATCATAAAGATCAGATCAGAAATAAAAAGAAATGAGGGAAACGATAGCAGAGATCAATAAAACTAAAAGCTGGTTCTTTGAGAAGATAAACAAAATTGATAAACCATCAGCCAGACTCATCAAGAAAAAAAGGGAGAAGACTCAAATCAATAGAATTAGAAATGAAAAAGGAGAAGTAACAACTGACACTGCAGAAATACAAACGATCATGAGAGATTACTACAAGCAACTCTATGCCAATAAAATGGACAACCTGGAAGAAATGGACAAATTCTTAGAAATGCACAACCTGCCGAGACTGAACCAGGAAGAAATAGAAAATATGAACAGACCAATCACAAGCACTGAAATTGAAACTGTGATTAAAAATCTTCCAACAAACAAAACCCCAGGACCAGATGGCTTCACAGGCGAATTCTATCAAACATTTAGAGAAGAGCTAACACCTATCCTTCTCAAACTCTTCCAAAATATTGCAGAGGGAGGAACACTCCCCAACTCATTCTACGAGGCCACCATCACCCTGATACCAAAACCAGACAAAGATGTCACAAAGAAAGAAAACTACAGGCCAATATCACTGATGAACATAGATGCAAAAATCCTCAACAAAATATTAGCAAACAGAATCCAACAGCACATTAAAAGGATCATACACCATGATCAAGTGGGGTTTATTCCAGGAATGCAAGGATTCTTCAATATATGCAAATCAATCAACGTGATACACCATATTAACAAATTGAAGGAGAAAAACCATATGATCATCTCAATAGATGCAGAGAAAGCTTTCGACAAAATTCAGCACCCATTTATGATAAAAGCCCTGCAGAAAGTAGGCATAGAAGGAACTTTCCTCAACATAATGAAGGCCATATATGACAAACCCACAGCCAACATCGTCCTCAATGGTGAAAAAGTGAAACCGTTTCCACTAAGATCAGGAACAAGACAAGGTTGCCCACGCTCACCACTATTATTCAACATAATTTTGGAAGTTTTAGCCACAGCAATCAGAGAAGAAAAAGAAATAAAAGGAATCCAAATCGGAAAAGAAGAAGTAAAGCTGTCACTGTTTGCAGATGACATGATACTATACATAGAGAATCCTAAAGATACTACTAGAAAACTACTAGAACTAATTAATGAATTTGGTAAAGTAGCAGTATACAAAATTAATGCACAGAAATCTCTTGCATTCCTATACACTAATGATGAAAAATCTGAAAATGACATTAAGAAAACACTCCCATTTACCATTCCAACAAGAAGAATAAAATATCTAGGAATAAACCTACCTGAGGAGACAAAAGACCTGTATGCAGAAAACTATAAGACACTGATGAAATAAATTAAAGATGATACAAATAGATAGAGAGGTATACCATGTTCTTGGACTGGAAGAATCAACATTGTGAAAATGACTCTACTACCCAAAGCAATCTACAGATTCAATGCAATCCCTATCAAACTACCAATGGCATTTTTCACAGAGCTAGAACAAAAAATTTCCCATTTTGTATGGAAACACAAAGGACCCCGAATAGCCAAAGCAATCTTTTTTTTTTTTAAATGAAAGCTTATTTATTTATTTTTGGCTGTGTTGGGTCTTCGTTTCTGTGCAAGGGCTTTCTAGTTGCGGCGAGCGGGGGCCACTCTTCATCGCGGTGCGCGGGCCTCTCACTGTCGCGGCCTCTCTTGTTGTGGAGCACAGGCTCCAGACGCGCAGGCTCAGTAGTTGTGGCTCACGGGCCCAGTTGCTCCACGGCATGTGGGATCTTCCCAGACCAGGGCTCGAACCCATGTACGCTGCATCGGCAGGCAGATTCTCAACCACTGCGCCACCAGGGAAGCCCCAAAGCAATCTTGAGAACGAAAAATGGAGCTGGAGGAATCAGGTTCCTTGACTTCACACTATACTACAAAGCTACAGTAATGAAGACAGTATGGTACTGGCACAAAAACAGAAATATAGATCAATGGAACAGGATAGAAAGCCCAGAGATAAACACATGCACATATGGTCACCTTATCTGTGATAAAGGAGTCAAGCATACACAGTGGAGAAAAGACAGCCTTTTCAAAAAGTGGTGCTGGGAAAACTGGACAGGTACATGTAAAAGTATGAAATTAGAACACTCCCTAACACCATACACAAAAATAATCTCAAAATGGATTATAGACCTAAATGTAAGGCCAGACACTATCAAACTCTTAGAGGAAAACATAGGCAGAACACTCTATGACATAAATCATAGCAAGATCCTTTTTGACCCAGCTCCTAGAGAAATGGAAATAAAAACAAGAATAAACAAATGAGACCTAATTACACTTAAAAACTTTTGCACAGCAAAGGAAACCATAAACAAGACCAAAAGACAACCCTCGGAATGGGAGAAAATATTTGCAAATGAATCAATGGACAAAGGATTAATCTCCAAAATTTACAAGCAGCTCATGCAGCTCAATAACAAAAAAACAAACAACCCAATCCAAAAATGGGCAGAAGACCTAAATAGACATTTCTCCAAAGAAGATATACAGATTCCCAAGAAACACATGAAAGAATGCTCAATATCATTAATCATTAGAGAAATGCAAATCAAAACTACAATGAGATATCATCTCACACCGGTCAGAATGGCCATCATCAAAAAATCTAGAAACAATAAATGCTGGAGAGTGTGTGGAGAAAAGGGAACACTCTTGCAGTGTTGGTGGGAATGTAAATTGATACAGCCACTATGGAGAACAGCATGGAGGTTCCTTAAAAAACTAAAAATAGCACTACCATACAACCCAGCAATCCCACTACTGGGCATATACCCTGAGAAAACCATAATTCAAAAAGAGTCATGTACCAAAATGTTCATTGCAGCTCTATTTACAATAGACAGGACATGGAAGCAACCTAAGCGTCCATCGACAGATGAATGGAAAAAGAATATGTGGCACATATATACAATGGAATATTACTGAGCCATACAAAGAAACCAATTGAGTTATTTGTAGTGAGGTGGATGGAACTAGAGACTGTCATACAGAGTGAAGTAAGTCAGAAAGAGAAAAAGAAATACAGTATGCTAACACATATACTGTTTGAAAAAGAAATTGCTGCTCTATTATCTCATGTTGTCCAAATTGTTTATTAAATAATATGATCCTGTGCTTATTTTCACCCTGATATCCATGTCCTGTCTGAGAACATGCCAGTCCAATTTAATCTATGTTCCTACCTCCTGGAGAGTCAAAATCATTAAGGCTGTGGAACCACACATATCTGCTTGGAAGACGTGGATTTAATTTTTTTGTACCTCAATGGCACAGGCATCTATACTATTTTAGTGCCTTCCAGTGTTTCCGTCTATACTAAGTGGGCAATAGGATCAAGCTATGACACCTTGCAGTAGAGGCAATAAGGGAAGAATCCCTGCCCCTCTAATGTCTTCACAGGGGATGACTTAACCAGATGAGTCCCTTAGTAATCTGCAGAGCAAGAGAGGGGCAGCATGGGGGCTATGTTACCCCAAGGGACTCATTTGAAGAAAGGCTTTTTGTCATTAAACACCTATCTCTCAAGAAGCAAATAACTGGGGATTTAGAGACAGTAAAGTGTTCTCTGGTCCACTGAGGTAACTAACTGACCATTGAGAACAAATAGCTTCTGCCAGTAATTTAAGTAAAAGTAAACCCCTCAAGGATTAAATGGAAGACTACACCTAATTTTAATAAATCTTTGAATGCTCAGATCCTGCACTTTATAACTCAAATTTTCTCTTATTTCTCTCTTGATATTTCATTCTCAAAAGGCAGAGTGGAGAAGATTTACAAGTGAAGAAAAGGTACATTTGCATTCAGAATTTTCTTTCCTATCAGGTTCTGAGGTTTGAACTTAATTACTTCGGGCTAAAGGAAGAACAACTGGGCAGTTTTTACAACACCAGTTCAATGTTGATATTTATTGGCTTGGAAGGGGTAAGGGTATGAATGCGAGTGGAGAAGAGGGATGTATATATATCAATGTTTCTAGAAGCCTTGACTTCCTGCTGTAAGGAAAAAGGACAGGTAAACAGAAACGGGAGAAGCAGAGGTTTATGCTAATCTTCTTTCTCTACCTCAGATCTCAAGAAGGTAGAAAAAAGCTGAGGCCGCTTTGATTTTAGTCCTTTGTCTAACCAGGCTAGGACAAGTTCATTTACCTTGAAAAAAATCCAGTTATTTCAAAGCAAGGATGAAAAATGTACATATAAAATGAAAAAGTGATAAGAAATTAAGCAGAAAATTCCTTAATTTTTTTCTTTTCCAAAGGTGAGTTGTAGAGGGTAGTAAGTATAGGAAAATAAAAGTAACATTGTAAAAACAACTATACCCCAATTTAAAAAAAAGTAAACATAGTTTTGAAAACAACTAATTATATATTTTTGTCAAGTCTGTCACAAATAGTCGGGAGAGAGAGAGAGAGAAAGAGAGAGGTTAAAGGCAACATGGTATGGTGGAAAGGGCATGGAACTTGGAGCCAGGAGACCTGATTTCTAGTCCTGCCTCTGCCAGTAACTCCATGTGGCTTGCCATAGGCAAGTGTTGTAACCTCCCTGTGCCTCAGTCTCCACCCCCTGCAAAATGAGGGGACCATACTAAAGTTTCTAAATTCCCTTCTAACTATAATATTTCAAAATGTGTGAAATAATATCGTATATGTTATGGGTTGAATTGTGCCTCCCCTCCCTACCCCGCAAATTCATGTGTTGAAGCCCTAAACCCCTCTAGTACCTCAGAATGTGACTTTAATTGGAGATAGGGTCTTTAAAGAGGTAATTAAATTAAAATAAGTCTGTCAGCATAGGCCAAAATCCAATATGACTGGTGTCCTTATAAAAAGAGGAGATTAGGACACATAGAGAGACACTAGGGATGAGTGCACAGAGAAAAGACCATGTGAAATGGCAGCAAGAAGGTGGCCATCCACATATACACAATGGAATATTACTCAACCATAAAAAGAAACAAAATTGAGTTGTTTTTAATGAGATGGATGGACCTAGAGTCAATCATACAGAGTGAAGTAAGTCAGAAACAGAAAAACAAATGCCATATGCTAACACATATATATGGAATCTAAAAAAAAAAAAAGGTTCTGATGAACCTAGGGGCAGGACAGGAATAAAGACGCAGATGTAGAGAATGGACTTGAGCACACGGGGAAGGCGAAGGGTAAGCTGGGACAAAGTGAGACAGTGGCATGGACATATATACACTACCAAATGTAAAAGAGATAGCTAGTGGGAAGCAGCTGCATAGCACAGGGAGATCAGCTCTGTGTTTGTGACCACCTAGAGGGGTGGGATAGGGAGGGTGGGAGGGAGACGCAAGAGGGAGGGGATATGGGGATATATGTATACATATAGCTGATTCTCTTTGTTATACAGCAGAAACTAACACAACATTGTAAAGCAATTATACTCCAATAAAGATGTTAAAAAAAAAAAAAAGAAGGTGGCCATCTCCAAGCCAAGGAGAGAGACCTCAAAAAAACCCATGTGGCTGACACCTTGATCTCAGACTTCCAGTCTCTAAAACTGTAAGAAAATTAACCTCTTTTTAAGCGACCCAGTTTGTAGTAGTCTGTATAGCAGCCCTAGCTAACTAACACACTGGATCATTTGAGTAAAAACTCAAGTAATTTATTCCAAAAGGAATAAACTTCTACATCTCAGGTAATGAATTGTACAGGGTGATTTTGCTGGAGGTTCAAATTTCCTAGCTCCTCATTCCAGAACTTGTAGGTTTCCCAAACTAGACACAGAACAAATGATAATTGCCATTGTGGAAGGTTGTAGCCTATAAAGTCAAGTGTCAAGGGGACTGAAACTTTAGAGCACAATGAAGAGAAACCAGGGTGAGAACAGTTTATCATAACAACATTTTATTTTTACTCTTTTACCGAACTTATAATGAAAATGGCATTTATTTTTGGCTTCAAGATAGTGTTAATGTGTCTAAAATCAGTGTTTGATACCTTGGTCTGTCAGTCGGCTTATTCTTCGATGGCTATACTGGGGCAGGAAGACAATGATAGGGCTTGTGCATCAGTGTGTCTCTGTGTGTGTAGGTCAGAGAGGGCTACAAAGAAAGGGTGGGCGGAGGATATGGATGGCTCAGTACAAATCCAATCTCACCACTGAAAACTAAACTTAAGGTAACCTCAACAAAATAGGGGTGGTGGTAGAATAGACTTTTATCTACTGGAAACTACTCTTACCAATAGCTTAGCCAGATAATTGAACCTCAAAATGGCTGACTAACCACATTCAGAATAATTCTACAAAAACAGAATTCCACAGGAATATAGTCAATAACTCCATAATATCTTTGTATGGTGACATATCATAACTAGACTTATCGTGGTGATCATTTTGAAATGTATATGTGACTTCTAAAGGTCTCCATCAGGCAAAATAACAAACAAAATGGCAAAGCAACAGAGCTAGAGGCAACTTATTATTTCTGTTTATTCTCTATTTATTTGGAACATAAACTGATGAGAAGTAAAACAGCAGCATAGGATGGAAGAAAGGACTTTTTGGAGTCAGTAGACTAGGGTTCTTGAATCAACTCTGTATCATAAACTAGTTGTATGATTTTGAATGAGTTACTTAACCTATCTTGGATTCAGTTTTCTTATCTGTACAATGGGGGTGTGGTGGGTTGAACAGTAGCCCCCAAAAGAGTCCTAACCCCTGGAACAAGAGAATATGGCCTTATTTGGAGAAAGGGTCTTTACAGATGTAATTAAGAATCTTGAGATTAGATCATCTTGGATTTAGGGTGGGTTCCCCAAATCCAATGACAGGTATTATTATAGAAAAAAGGCAGAGGGAGAATTGAGACAATCAAACACAGATAAGAAAGTGACGTGAAGACAGATGTAGAGATTGGAATGATGGGTCTACAAGCCAAGGAATGTCAAGAATTGCCTGTAGCCACCAGAGGCTAAGAGAGAGGCATGGAACAGATACTCTCTCAGAGCCTCCAGAAAGAGCCAAACCTGCTAACATCTTGATTTTGGACTTCTAGCCTCCTGAAGTATGAGAAAATAAGTTTTTGTTATTTTAAGCCACCAAGTTTATGGTAATTTGTTATGACAGGCTTAGGAAAATACACTTGGGTGAGTATGGATCAGGTGTAAAGGTCCAGGTGGGTAACATAAATGAATGAAATGGGCTGCTACATGAAACACAAGTGTAAGTGTAATAATCAATAGAAATGAAACAAGTATCTTAGTGTCAGAGAGAAAATAGAGTGATGATCTGAAGAACACTTTTCAGTTCCAGCCTATCATTACTACTGGGGAATGCAGACCCAGTATTGCCAGAGGGTTTAGATTTCAAGGAAAATTTAAAGTTCAATCTTTTATATGAAATCTCTCTATTTAAAAAAAAAGAAGGAAACTAATTTTAATTTTTAAAACACTATGTGTCAAACAAACTAAATTTGAGGGCTAAATATTAGATGGTCTTTAATGATCTTATGGTTTTGGTCTTCTATGTTTCAATTGGTTCATCCTAGCATTGTAATATGTTATGAGAGCTGGAAAATTTTTTGTTCACTAGCATTGTTGGGACAATAGTAGCTGTGATCAGAGCATAAGTATGACATTTTTGTCAGTTCATGTGTAAAAGAGAAGTCATGGTAAACACTTCTTTTCTGGGATTATTTAAAATTGATGGGTCAGAAACTTTTCCCATTAAAACACACCTCAGGAAGTGTGATATCTAGCTGCATCATTTCCATTTACTAAAAGCCTTATTGGGTATGAAAGAAAAATTGAAGGAGAATGTAATATTAATTTATATTTGGCAAAAGACATTTATACCTGAATCTGTCCTGTTCAGCAGAAAATGCATTTAAAAACTCAGTTAACTTTCTGTATATTCATATTTGCAAGTACTTATCCAAGAAGCATACATGTGGCTTATACTTGCAAATGATAAAGTTAAACCCATTCTGAAAATGTGAAATGCACCCTCCAAGACTTTGTTGTGAAACAGTATCTTATTAAGTTCATTATCAGACTGTACTCAAAAGAAACGTGAATATTTAACTTGCTTAAAGTTTAGCTTCTGAAGACCACCACATACAAATTTTTCCTCCCTCACCTTTTCTAACAACCCATACACCTTGTGCACTCACTTTGAATTAAATAAAAGGGAAGAGAATGCCTAGACAGGTCAATGAGGAAAGAACAGTCTTTTGAAAAACTGGTACTGGGGGACTTCCCTGGCGGTCCAGTGGTTAAGATTTGGAGCTTCCACTGCAGGGGCCGTGGGTTCGATTGCTGGTCGGGAAACTAAGATCCCAGCATGACATGTAGCGCGGCCAAAAAAAAAAAAAAAAAAGGTACTGGGACAACTGAATACCCACATGCAAAAGAATGAAGTTGTACCCCTATGTCATACAATAAACAAAAATTAACTCGAAGTAGATCGGAGACCCAAATGAAAGAGCTATATATAAAACTGCTAAAACAAAACAGAAATAAATCTTCATGATCTTGGGCTAGGGATGGATTTTTAGATACAATACTAAAAGTACAAACAACAGCAAAAAGAGAGATAAATTAGACTTTGTCAGAAGTAAAATCTTTTGTGCATCAAGAACACAATAAGAAAGTAGACTGAAAACCCACAGAATGGGAGAAAATATTTACAGTCACATACTTGATAGGGGACTTGTATCCAAAATATACAAAGTACTCTTACAAATCAATAATAAAAAGATAAAAAAACACCAAATTAAAGATTGGACAAAGGATCTGAGATGTTTCTCCAAAGAATATATACAAACAGCCAATAAAAGCGTATGAAATGATGCTGAATATCACTAATCATTAGGGAGATGCAAATCAAAACTACAATGAGATACCACTTCAGATCCATTAGGATAACTATTATTAAAACAAAATGAAACCAAAGAAGAAAATAACAACTGTTGGCAAAGATGTGGAAAATTGGATATTAATACACCCATGTTTATATCAATATTATTCACAATAGCCAAAAGGTGAAAGCAATCATCAGTGGATGAATGGATAAACAAATGTGGTATATACATATAAGGGAATATTATTCAGCTTTAAAAAGGAAGGATATTTTGATATATGCTACATTAATGAACTTTGAAGACAGTATGCAAAGTGAAATAAACCTGTTGCAAAAGGACAAATATTTTAAGGTTCCATTAATATGAGGTACATAGAGTAGTCAAATATAGAGAGACAGAAAGTAGAATGGTAATTGTCAAGGGCTGAGGTGAAGGGGGACAGAGAGTTAGTGTTTAATGGGTATAGAGTTTCAGTTTGGGAAGGTGAAAAAGTTCTGGAGATGGATAGTAGTGATGGGTGTACAACAATGTGAACGTACTTACTGTACTTTAAAGTCTCAGAACTATATACTTTAAAAAGGTTAAAATGGTAACTTTTATGTTGTATATATTTTGCCATAATAAAAAAGACAAGTAAACCAATTAAAAATTAGGCAAAGGATTTGAACAGATGTTTCTTCAAAGATATACAAGGAGCAAATGTGCACCTGAAATGATGCTTAACATCATTAGTCATTAGGAAAATGCAAGTCAAAACCACACGGAGGTATCACTTTACACCCACTAGGATAGCTTTAATAGAAAAGAGAGAAAAAAATAAATCTTGGTGATGATGTGGAGAAATTAGAATCTTCAGACATTGCTGGTGGGAAAGGAAGATGTTGCAACCACTTTGGAAAACAGCCTGACAGTTCCTCAAAAAGTTAAACATAGAGTAATCACAAAAACCAGAAATTCTACTCCTAGATATATACCCAAGAAAATTGAAAACAGATATTCAAACAAAAACTTGTACACAAATGTTCATAGCATCACTATTCACAATAGCCAAAAGGTGAAAACAACCCAAATGTCTATCAACTGATGAATGGATAAACAAAAGGTGGAATGCCCATACACTGGATTATTTGTAGGCAATACAATTGAATGAAGTACTGATACATGCTATGACCTGGATAAACCTTGAAGATACTATGCTAAATGAAAGAAGCCAATCACAAAAGACAACATTTTATATGATTCCATTTATAGGAAATATCCAGAACAGGCAAATCTACTGAATAGATTAATGCTTGCCTAGGGTTGAGGGGAGGGAGGTGTGGGAATGTGGAATGACAACTAATAGGCATGGAGTTTCCTGTTGGGGAGATAAAAACGTTTTAAATTTAGATTTTAGTGATGGCTGCACAACTCAGTGAACATACAAAAAACCAATGAACGGTATACTTTTAATGGGTGAATTATTTCTCAATTCTGAAAGAGCAAAGAGAAAATTCATGTACGTATCTCTCAACTTAGTATTTTTTGAATTTATTCTGTTTCAAATATTAAGTATAACAGCTAAGGTCAAGAAATTATCTCAGCAAAGATGTCACTTTGCAATTAGTTATTCCTCACCACAACTACCATTATCTTTACTACCATATATAAACAATTTACTTTGACACTGTAAGTTCTGTGGTCAAGTTATATTGAAGTAAAATAAATGTGAAACAGTCATAATTCTTTAAGATTAGCCAAGCAAAGTACAGAAACGCAAGCCTTCAACAGAAGTAGTCCTATATAATTTCACAATGCCTGTGGCAACAATTTAAATCTTTAATTATACTAAGTGAAATAGTGAACATAAAGATGACTGTCATTTTTTAAGATGATGATTGTTTATGTCAATATCTATTGCCCTACAGACAAGTCTGCCATCAAAGATTATGACATGCATGCACACACACACACACACACAGAAAAAAACAACCCATTGTTAAGAGACAAAACAATTAATAGAACCAGGCTCTGACAGGGAATTTAAAACAATTACAATAAATATATTAAAGACTTTACTGAAAAAGGTGGACAGCATGCAAAGACACATGGGTAATTTCAGCAAAGATGGAAACTATAAGAACGAATGAAATTGATATGTAATTTAAAACACAGTAACATATCTGTCCTACAATATGTAGAGATAAATTCCTTCTATAAATAGTTTGAGAGTTTTTATCACAAAAGAGTGGTAAATTTTGTCAAATGCTTTCTTTCCATCTATTGAGATGATCATGTGATTTTTATCCTTCATTTTGTTAGTGTGGTGGATCACATTAATTGATTTGGGTATGTTAAATCATCTTTTCATTCCAGGGATAAATCTTACTTGGTCATGATGTATGATCCTTTTAATGTGCTATTGAATTTGGTTTGTTAGTATTTTGTTGAGGATTTTTGCATCTATGATTAAGTCCTAGAGATCTGTGAAACCTGGTGTCTACAGTTAATAATACTGTATTGTGCACTTAAACATTTAAGAGGGTAGATCTCTTGGTAAGTGTCTTACCACAATCGAAAAAGGAAATATTTTTTCACCTTTGTAAATTAACCTATCTTACCATAGTATTAAAATTGTATGTAAAATTTAAAATGATATCTCAGGCATTAAGAAAAAACCCCATAGTAACAGAAATGAAGAATGCCTTTAACTGACTCATCAGTGAACTTGAAGATAAATCAGTAGTAATTGCACATAGAGAAAAAAGGACAAACCAGAACGGAGCATCCAAGAGCTGAGGGACAATATCAAATGGTCTTTTATATATGTAACTGGTATCAAGACTAAAAAGAGAGAGAATTGGGCAAAAGAAATAATTTTTAAAAATAATGGGGACTCCACTGGTGGTCCAGTGGGTAAGACTCCGCACTCCCAATTCAGGGTGCCAGGTTCAATCCCTATTCGGGGAACTAGATCCTGCATGCATGCCGCAACTAAGAGTTTGCATGTCGCAACTAAGACCCGGCGCAGCCTAAATAAATAAATATTTTTAAAAAGATGTTAAATAAAACTAACGGCTGACATTTTTGGAAAAATAATAAAATAAAATTTATCACACATCCAAGAAGTTTGGAAAGTGCCAAGCAAGACAAATACCATTTAAAAACACATAAACATATCATATTAAAACTGTTTAAAATCACAAATAAAGAGAAAATCTTGAAGGCAGCCAGAGGAAAAAGACACAATCTTAGAGAAATCAAAGATAATAATTACAGCTTAGTTCTCATTTGAAACTGTGTTAAGCCAGAAGTGACATCTTTAAAGTGCTGAAAGAAACAAACAAAAACAAAAAACCGTCATCTAGAATTTTATGCCCAACAAAGCATATCTTTCAAAATTAAGGTGAAATAATAAATTTTTAGACAATAAAAGCTTAAAGAAGTAATTACAAGAAGACCTGCACTACACTCGATGTTAAAAAAATTTCTTCAGGCAGAGGTATATGCTCAGACAGTAACCTGGATACACGAAGAAATGAAGATCTCTGAAAATGGTTAAAATGAAGGTCAACATAAAGGATATATTTTTTCCTATTTTAAAATATTGTAAAAGATCAACTGTCTAAAGCAAAAATAGATGGGTTCTGGTTTCAGATCAAATACAGTAACTATACTGCGGAGGAATCATTTAAAATAACTTGAAATTGACATTCATGTTTAAGAATACTTTGTTACAGGGCCTCCCCGGTGGCGCAGTGGTTGAGAATCTGCCTGCCAATACAGGGGACACGGGTTCGAGCCCTGGTCTGGGAAGATCCCACATGTCACGGAGCGACTAAGTCCGTGAGCCACAACTACTGAGCCTGCGCGTCTGTAGCCTGTGCTCCGCAACGAGAGGCCGCAGTAGTGAGAGGCCCGCGCACCGCAATGAAGAGTGGCCACCGCTTGCCACAACTAGAGAAAGCCCTCACACAGAAACGAAGACCCAACACAGCCAAAAATAATAAATAAATTAATTAATTAATTAAAAAAAAAAGAATACTTTGTTACATTTTCACAGCTGAGCTTTGCAACCAGTGTCAGGCTTTATGAAACAGCATTATGTATCTAACTAAAACAAAATTTTTTTAAAAAAGGTATTTAACAGTAATCAGACACATCCATGCATCAATTAAAACTGATTTCCATACGGTATTTGTTTTTCTCTTTCTGACTTGTTTCACTCTGTATGACAGACTCTAGGTCCCTCCACCTCACTACAAATAACTCAATTTCATTTCTTTTTATGGCTGAGTAATATTCCATTGTATACATGTGCCATATCTTCTTGGGACAAAGTGAGAGAGTGGCATGGACATATATACACTACCAAATGTAAAATAGATAGCTAGTGGGAAGCAGCTGCATAGCACAGGGAGATCAGCTTGGTGCTTTGTGACCACCTAGAGGGGTGGGATAGGGAGGGTGGGAGGGAGGGAGACGCGAGAGGGAAGAGATATGGGGATATATGTATATGTACAGCTGACTCACTTTGTTATAAAGCAGAAACTAACACACCATTGTAAAGCAATTATACTCCAATAAAGATGTTAAAAAAAACCCAAAAAACTGATTTCCATAGCTGATTTATATATTGTCTAGTTTTTTAAAAATTGCAATCAGCATCCCAACATCTTTTTAAAAGAACAACGAGCAAAGATTAAAGAAACAGACAAAATAATATAATAAATTACAGCATGTAATATATCCAATGGGAATTGCCAAATCAACATTATTTTCCATTGGGGGGTTATAATATTTTTGGTTTCATCTATCTTTTCTGTTGTTATTCTTTTCTTTGCTTGATAAATGGGGCTCATTCTCAGAGCCAGCTTGCTTGAACCCTCATATGAAAAGCTCACTTGTTCCTTTTTTACTTCCAAGAACACTCGGGAACACATGGTCCCCAACAGCCTGGGCTATGAGTCTTTATGGAAGTGAAATGCACATAGATGAGTACACACAGACATACAGACACACAGACACACACACACAGAAAATCACACACTCTGTAAATATATTTCCCCCCAAAGAAATGGCTCCCATTTCCTGAGACATTCCTTACAGATTGATAAGCTTCTTTGAAAGAGGTTTTGGGGGCAAGGGCTGGCCTGGGGTGTGCTCTGGATCTCATGAAGAGGAACACTGAAAATGTCTCACCTACCCTGAAAAATGGAGTTGGAGGGTCAGTCAGGACAGCTATCCTCTTGTGCCTGTCACTGGGATGAGTGCACTGCACCATAATTTATC
Source organism: Balaenoptera musculus (assembly GCF_009873245.2). Lineage (NCBI taxonomy): Eukaryota > Metazoa > Chordata > Mammalia > Artiodactyla > Balaenopteridae > Balaenoptera > Balaenoptera musculus. The sequence goes on along the minus strand of NC_045806.1, from coordinate 56,258,298 downwards.
ACCATGGATAATCCTCTGTTCTGAGAACTGAAGGTGGTGATGGCACCAGAAAAATGATTGTAAGGAGTAAAAGAAAAATAAAAGAAATTCTGTGCACAGAACCAAGATTTCCTTAAAACATCAAGTTGGTAATTAAACTAGAAATATGTGGAGTACACAGTCATGTTTCTCTATGTAAGCTGACCAACAAACAAATGCTAGAGTGGGTTTCCTGATTGCTGTTTGAGGAAATATGTCAACTATTATTATCTAGATCCAGGGAACCTACTTACTATTTTGAATAAAATAGGGAAACCTATTCTTTTGCACAGAGTAACCTGCAAAAGGAGTTAGGAAAAACACATTTTGAAGACTGCTTAGTTGATCAAATACTTCCAAAATTACTTATTTCTGGCTAAACACTACTTGGTACTCTACAAAGCCTTAGAAGGGCCATGGTTTCCTCTTCTTCTTCTTATCAGAAACAAACTCACCTCCCCTCACTCCCAATAAAAAAATTAAATCAAAGGAATCCCAATTTGATTCCTACTAACTCATCATGAAGAAGACTGGGAGTCACTGGCCACCATCCTCTAGATGGGGCTTTCATGGAGCCTTGAAGAGTCTGCAAAATAGAGAACCTGAGACAAGTGCCTGTTGCCCACATGGCCAATACAGATGTGGTTCCCAATTATCCTGTCTCCCTAAGGGTTTCTGGAATGCATCTGCTCCCCATGGGGCAATGGTGGGGGTATGGTGGCAGTAGCCTGCCAAAGGCAATGTTGGTTGTAGGGCACTGCAATCTCCCAATCTGAGAACTTCTAGTCCTAATGCGGCTCTGACATTGGAGACAACATTCACTGGGAATGGATGACTGGTTTAAATATGAAAATGGAAGAGTTGGCTGGGACATTGGAGACATGTGGGCTTGGAAGAGATGTATCATAATTAATATCAAGTTCCTCTGAGGAGATGCTTTCTAGGTAGCCATGGAAGTACTTATTTTTGAGAAATGCAGGCCATGTTTGCTAAGTAGAAGGGGGAAAAGGTTATATCTTTTACATTAAAAATGTGCTGGGCTTCCCTGGTGGCGCAGTGGTTGAGAATCTGCCTGCCAATGCAGGGGACACGGGTTCGAGCCCTGGTCTGGGAAGATCCCACATGCCGCGGAGCAGCTGGGCCCATGAGCCACAATTACTGAACTTGCGCATCTGGAGCCTGTGCTCCACAACAAGAGAGGCCACGATAGTGAGAGGCCCGCGCACCGCGATGAAGAGTGGCCCCCGCCTGCCACAACTAGAGAAAGCCCTCGCACAGAAACAAAGACCCAACACAGCCATAAATAAATAAATAAATAAATAAATAAATAAATAAATAAATAAATAATTTTTTTAAAAAAGAAAATAAAAGTGCTGAGGCATTTTAGTAACCACTTTGACATGACGATACCATTATTGCATATTCCTAGCATTAAAGGTGGTTACTATCAACACTGATTTTGCACAATCAGTGTACATTTCCACTGAATTAACCTGTACGTTACTTTAAGGCAATGGACACCTCTACTAGGTAATGGGCAGGGGATGTTTCTAAGTACTTGGAGTTCACTGAAATAAATAGGTGATCAACACTTCTACTGGAAACACTGGGATGCTTCTGTCTCCTGTAGCCCCTTCATTTCAAAGTAAATTGGAACTTTAACTAGAGTGCAACCTACTCACCTGACTCATACCTTCTTAGACCTGTTTATTCCTAGACAGACCCTGGAGAACTTTAATTAAGGCAGTCCTGAATGCATACTGGCTGCTGGGATGCTCTGCACAGCATTGCAGAGCCGGCTGGAGTAAGATCTCTGAGAAGTACCAGAGTGTGTAGAGCAAGTGATCAACCTTTACATGCTTAGACTGTGCAGCCACAAGTCATGCTCTGGTCATGAGGGAAGGACCCTTTATGCCTTGGTAATTACTGGCCTTCTTGCCTCAGTCTGCTCAGGCTGCAATGCCTATATGGCTTGGGAGAACTCCAAATGGTATCATATTAAGGGTTTTTTAAATGAATAGATGCTGAGTTAGTTTTAAGGAGAAACAACTGCATCAATGCCAAAGAAAAAGATCCTCAGGCATCATGGCTGTGAAATGGAGAAAACTGAAAAACTACATTTGGGGGGGTGCCCAAATGCAAGAATCTGGTAGAGGCGTACAGCTAAGCAACTGTAGCAAAAGGGCTGAAAGGGAGCCCAGGTGTGCTGGTGGGGATAACTCATCCTTCCAGGCCTCAGTTTCCAGATGTATAAAAGGGAAAAAGAGAAGTTTCCAGAATTAGCCAAACAAATGGGAATACGTTAGTGAAGATTTAATATTGTTCAAAAATCCATGCTATTCAAAGCAATCTACAGAATCAATGAAATTCCTATCAAGATTCCAATGGCATTATTTTTACAGAAATAAAAAAAAAGAATCCTAAAATACATACAAAACAGCAAAGGACCCCAAACAGCCATAGCAATATCGAGACGAAGAACAAACATGAATGCATAACATTTCCTGATTTCACAAACAATATATTACAAGGCTACAGTAATTAAAACAGTATGATACTCGTATAAAAACAGACATATAGACAAATGGAACAGAATAGAGAGCCCAGAAATAAACCCATACATATATGGTCAACTCATCTTCAACAAAGTTGTCAAGAATACACAATGGGGAAAGGAAGGTCTCTCAAAAAATGGTTCTGCCACTCAGAATGGCCATCATCAAAAAATCTACAAACAATAAATGCTGGAGAGGGTGTGGAGAAAAGGGAACCCTCTTGCACTGTTGGTGGGAATGTAAATTGATACAGCCACTATGGAGAACTGTATAGACGTTCCTTAGAAAACTAAAAATAGAACCACCATACGACCCAGCAATCCCACTACTGGGCATATACCCTGAGAAAACCATAATTCAAAAAGAGTCATGTACCACAATATTCATTGCAGCTCTATTTACAATAGCCAGGACATGGAAGCAACCTAAGTGTCCATCGACAGATGAATGGAAAAAGAAGATGTGGCACATATATGCAATGGAATATTACTCAGCCATGAAAAGAAACGAAATTGAGTTATTTGTAGTGAGGTGGATGGACCTAGAGTCTGCCATACAGAGTCAAGTAAGTCAGAAAGAGAAAAACAAATACTGTATACTAACACATATATATGGAATCTAAAAATTAAAAAATGTATCTGATGAACCCAGGGGCAGGAGAGGAATAAAGACACAGATGTAGAGAATGGACTTGAGGACACGGGGAGGGGGAAGGGTAAGCTGGGACGAAGTGAGAGAGTGGCATGGACATATATACACTACCAAATGTAAAATTGATAGCTAGTGGGAAGCAGCCGCATAGCACAGGGAGATCAGCTCTGTGCTTTGTGACCACCTAGAGGGGTGGAATAGGGAGGGTGGGAGGGAGATGCAAGAGGGAGGAGATATGTATATGTATAGCTGATTCACTTTGTTATAAATCAGAAACTAACACACCATTGTAAAGCAATTATACGCCAATAAAGATGTTAAAAAAAATGGTTCTGGCAAAACTGGATGAAATTGGATCCTTATCTTACAACTGTACACAAAAATCAACTAAAAATGGATTAAGGACTTAAATGTAAGATGAGAAACTGTAAAAGTTTTCTAGAAGAAAATATAGGGGGAAATCTTCAAGACACTGGCCTAAAGCAATGTTTTCACAGATACACCACCAAAACCACAAGCAACAAAAGCAAAATAGACAAGTGGGACTATATCAAGCTAAATGGCTTCTGCACAGCAATGGAAACAATAGAGTGAAAAGCAACCTATGGAATGGGAGAAAGTATTTGCAATCATATATTTTATAAGCAATTAATATTCATAATATACAAGGAATTCCTACAGTGCAATAGCAAAAACACAAAGGACCCAACTTTTAAATGGGCAGTGTACTTGAATAGACATTTCTCAAAGAAGACATACAAATGATCAACATTTATATGAAAAGATGCTTGACATCACTAATCATCAGGGAAATGTAAATCAAAACCAAAGTAAGATGTCACCTGACACTTGTTAGGATGGCTGTTATTAAACAAAACAAAACAAGAAGTAAGTGTTGATGAGGTTGTGGAGAAATTGGAACCCTGTACACTGTTGGTGGGCATGTAAAATGGTGCAGCTGCTATGGAAAACAGTATGGAGGTGCCCCCCAAAATTAAAAATGAAACTACCATCTGATCCAGTAATCCTACTTCTGGGTAGATATCTGAAAGAATTAAAATCAGGATCTTGAAGAGATATCTGCACACCCATGTTTATTGCAGCATTATTATAGCCAAGATGTGGAAACAACCTAAATGTCCATCAACAAAAGAATAGATAAAGAAAATATGGTATATACACACAATGGAATATTATCCTGCCATAAAAAAGAAATTCTGCCATATGTGACAACATAGATACACCTGGAGGACATTATGCTAAATGAAATAAGCCAATTACGGAAGGACAAATATTGCACAATTCCACTTATATGAGATATCTAAAATAGTAAACACATACAAGCAGGGAATAAAATGGTGGTTGTTGGGTTCTGGGGGAAGGGGGAAGTTAGGGTTGCTTTTAAACAGGTAGAAAGTTTCCATTAGGCAAGATGACTAATTTCTAGAAATCTGCTATATATCATTGTGCGTACAGTTAACAATACTGTATTACAGACTTAAAATTTTGTTAAGAGGGTAGATCACATACTAAGTGGTCTTACCACAATTAAAAAAAAAATAGGTAGTCAAAAATACATAGTGAAAGCATTATAGAAGTGTGTTGACCTGTTAATGATATATATAATATATATACATAACCTTATGTGTGTATATACATATACAAAACAGCTCCAGTTTTTGTGATGTTTTGGTGTCAGCTTCTGAAAATTTGTAAATTTTTGTAATTTCTTTTCTCATTCTAAATAAATGTTCACTTTTATACCCCCCAAAAGTTTATAAACTAATTGGGTAACTCAGACATATAAACAATTAATAAAGATTTTACAGATGCAAAGATGGAAGTGTGGGGATTTCCCTGGCACTCCAGTGGTTAAGACACTGAGCTTCCACTACAAGGAGCATGGGTTCAATCCCTGATTGGAGAACTAATATCCCACCTGCTGTGAGGTATGGCCAAAAGAAAAAAAAAAGATGGAAGTGTGTATGGGATGAAGTGGGTGCACAGACGACAGAGTAGTGGTTAGGAAAAGCTTCAGCTTGGAAATAGTACTTGCTCAGAGCCTTTACGGGGTGAAATGGCAGGGTAGGGAAGGGCATTCCAATTATAAAGAGCAGTGTGTGCAAAGGCATGGAGGAATGAAACCACATTATTCATCCAGGAAACTCTAATTCAATGTGGCTAGAGAATACAAATGGAATCTTCCATAGACGGGGACCAGATAACCAAAGGCTTTGTGTGCCATCCTAGAGACCAGATTTTTTTTTTAGTTGAAATATAGCTGATGTACAATATTATATTAGTTTCAGGTGTACTACATAACGATTTTCCATTTGCATACATTATAAAATGAACACCATGATAAGTCTAGTAACCATATGTCCCCATACTAAGTTATTAGAATATTACTGACCATACTCCTTATGCTGTATATCACATACCCATGACTTATTTATTATACAACTGGAGGTTTTTACCTCTTAATCACTTTCACCTATTTTTCCCACCCCCCTCCCTTCTGGCAACCACTTGTTTGTTCTTTATGTTTGACCCCATTTTCATTTTGTTTTGCTTGTTTGTTTTGCTTTTTAGAGTCCACATATAAGTGAGATCAGGCAGTATTTGTCTGTTATACTTAGCATAATATCCCCTAGATCCATCCATGTTGTTGCAAATGACAAGATTTCATTTTTTAAGGCTGAGTAATATTCCATTGTATATATATACCACATCTTCTTTATCCATTTGTCTATCGATGGACACATAGGTTGCTTCCGTATCTGGGCTATGGTAAATAATGTTGCAGTGAACATTGGAGTAAATATATCTTTCCGAATTAGTGTTTTTGTTTTCTTTGTATTTATACCTGAAAGTGGACTCACTGGATCATGTGGCAGTTCTTTTTATAATTTTGTGAGGAACCGCCATACTGTTTTCCATAATGACCACATCAATTTACATTCCCACCAACAGTGAACGAGGGTTCTCTTCTCTGTTATTTGTTGTCTTTTTGATGATAGCCATTCTGACATGTGTGAGGTGGTACCTCCTTGTGGTTTTGATTTGCATTCCTCTAATAATTAGCAATGTGGAGCATCTTTTCATGTGCCTGTTAGCCATCTGTATGTCTTCTTTGGAAAAATGTCTATTCAGGTCTTCTGCCCATTTTTAGTTGGGTTGTTTGTTTGTTTGTTGATGTTGAGTTGTATGATTTCACTGTATATTTTGGATATTAACACCTTATCAGATATACCACTTGGAAATAACTTCTCCTACTCGATAGGCTGCCTTTTTGTTTTGTTGATAGTTTCCTTCACTGTACAAAAGCCTTTTAGTTTGATACAGTCCCATTTGTTTATTTTTGCTTTTGCTTCCCATGCCTGAGGAGAAATATCCAAAAAAATATATCTAAGGCTAATGTCAAAGAGCATGCTGCCTATGTTTTCTTCTAGGAGTTCTATGGTTTCAGGTATTACATTTAAGTCTTTCATCCATTTTGAGTTTATTTTTGTATATGATATGAGAAAGTAGTCCAGTCTGATCCTTTTGCAATGTAGCTGTCCAGTTTACCCAATCCCATTTATTGAAGAGGCTTTTTCCCCATTCAGTTATTATATTCTTCAACTCTGTTTGGTTCTCCTTTACATTTTCTAACTCTTTTTTAAAATTCTCACTGTGTCCATCCATTCGTCTCCTGAGTTCAGTGTGCATGTTTATGATCATTACCTTAAACTCTTTTTTTTTAACTTTTTTATTGGAGTACAATTGATTAACAATGTTGTGTTAGTTTCAGGTGTACAGCAAAGTGATTCAGTTATACATGTACATGTATCTATTCTTTTTCAAATTCTTTTCCCATTTAGGTTGTTATATAATATTGAGCAGAGGTCTTTGTGCTATACAGTAGGTCCTTGTTGGTTACCTTAAACTCTTTACTGGGTAGATTGCGTATACCTAATTTGTTTATTTCTGTTTCAGAGGTTTTGTTTTGTTCCTTCGTTTGGAATATATTCTTCTGTCTCCTCATTTTACCTAATTCTCTGTGTTTATTTCTATATATTAGGTAGGCAGGTTACATTTTATGATCCTGGAGAAGTGGTCTTATGTAGGAGATGTCCTATGGGGCCCAGCAACACACTCCTCTCTGGTCACCAGAGCTATACGCTCTAGGGGTGCCCCCACGTGGGCTGTGAGGGCCCTTCTGTTGTGGTGGGGTCAACTACTGTGGGTATGCTTTTAGGTGGGGCTAGTCTCTGGCCCAGTTTGCTGCTAGGTCCTGCTTCAGTGCACTGGCTGCTGGCATGCTGATGGGTAGAACTGGGTCTCATGGTGGCTGGCTGAGGGACCAGTGGGGGCCAGCTAAAGATTTTATCATTTAAGCAATGAGAGTCATGGAAGTATTTTATGCAGGAATAACATGATACCCCCACAATGACAATATGAAAGATGTATTAGAAAGGCAGATGACATTGTAGGCAGGGAAAAAGTTAATCTTGATGAAATAGGAAACTGAAATAAGCTAAGCCAGTAGCAGTAAGCATGGGCATAGAGCAGAGATGTCATAGGGCTAGACTGCATAGGACCTGCTTTCTGATTGGAATAAATTAGTCAGAGAAAGGGAAGAGCTATGGGTGACTCTTAGGTTTCTGGGTTGGATAAGTAGCCTCTGAAGCAAAGAGAATTTCAGAAGATGACACGGATTCAAGCCTTTCCTACTCCTTTGGAGGTACCCTTTGAAGCAGATCAACTCTACTAACAAGCCACAGCAGTGTTGTGCACTATTATCTTGTCCTTCAGAACATAAGGCCACATCCATATGTGTGGAACCAACAGACCAATGCACCAGCCATCTGTTTTCTAGAATTGTCTTAACAACCAATGGGACTCATCACATGATGGATTCAGCCACAGCAATTAATATTGATTAGAAAGATGGCAAAAATGAGCAGTTTGGCCATGCCTGTCACGGATCAGTATGCAGATCAAATATAGATATGGCCTCAATCACACCCTCACATCATTAATCATCATCCACTGCAAACTGTGAACATATTTACAAGCAAGGAATGAAAAATACACACGATTTAAAGTTTTGTGTCATGTCCCAGTAGATCTGCCAATATAAATTTGTCTTTGCACAGGTTGTCTCTTTAAGAAACTGGCATTGCAGCATTCTCTACCAGTTCTTACCAACAGGTATCTTTACAAAGGTCAGTGTATTGCTACAACTACCTAACAACTACCTGTACAATTACAACTACCTGATTCTTCATTCATTCATTTCTTTAGTGCTAGAAAAGTATTTTTTTAAAAAAGATCCTTAACATCAAGGACCTTTGGCTAGCTTGCAAATTAAGACACTCACCTATGGAAAACTAAACAGTGAAAGAGTTAAACAATACTACCAGAAAATTTATATATTAGATGTCAAATGAGAGCTAAAGACAGGAAGTACTAGGGGTTCACAGGAGGGAGAAATCCTCATGGGCTTGAGAGGTAATAGTACGTTTCATGGAGGAGGTGGAAATTGCTGTGGGACTTGAATAATGGGAAAGATTTGGGTAGGAAGGGAGGATAGCATACAAAATTTTGGTGGTATGAGTAAAACACTGGGGAAGCAAGTGGAACGAACATGGTATGTTTCAGGACAATCACGCTTGGCTAGTAAATGCACTACAAAAGCAGTGAGACACAGCTACCCTTTCATATCACAAATAAGATATTTTAAAGTATCAATAGGATATTCAAAGGCTTAAATCAATTTAGCAGTGCAAGAAGAAAATGTCTCAAATCAAAGGCAAGATTCCCAAAGCTTTACATCATCATTGTTCACAAAGTAACTATGCCTTTGAAAAAATGACAGAAACAATTGTTGTTCTCCTTGAATCTCAGAACTTCAATATAAGAAAGGATAAAAATATGTCCATATTTAGATGTCTATAAGTGAAGGTTAGTGTATTTTCATATTTCACCAAGTTCCTGACACATTTAAAGTACCTAGATGCAAAAGAAAGTGTGTGGGCCCCTCTCCCAGAAGGATGTACTAATTTCATTTACTATACATAAAATGATCTTTTCTAGCTACTCTGTATGTGCATGCGACTTTTATTTTCCTAAAGGGTCAGGAGGGTAGAAAAAAAGACAAATTCAAAGAATGAGTGCTGGAAGAGGAAAAAGCATACATAGGAATTCAGTATACAAACAGGAAATGTGTGTGTGTGTGTGTGTGTGCACGCATGAACATGTGTGCACATGCTTACACTTTTTCTCTTGCACTGTCTTTTCTCCTCTATCACTCTCACTTTCTCTTTTTGACTTACTTTCTTTAGCTCAATTCAATAAACATATATATTAAGACTCTGTGTGCATTATATCATGCTATATTATGTTATGTGTTAAAGAGAGTATGAAAAGAATCCCTATCCTTCAGTGGATTATAAACTAAATCATACTTAATATTTAAATCACAATATAACATAATAGAGGAAATGCCAAAATGAGTGCCACTGACAAATTGAAATAGGAAGTGAGTTCAACAGTCCTTTGGAAGAAAGTGAAATCACTGTGGACTTGGAGTCACATATGATAGCTTCACCAAGGTAACATTTGAGTATCTAGATTCTAAATCATACTCAGTTGTACCTAAAAATCATATATGGAACATTTGTTTAAAATGCAGATTTCCCATCCCCAGAAAGTTTAATTTAGTAAGTCCAGAGCAGGGCCCAGAGGTCTGCATATTTAATAATTTCAGATAATTCCAATGAAGGTGTTCCTCAGAATACACTGTGAAACATTAACAGCTTGAAGAATAAATAGAATTTGAATAGGCTTGATAGACATTCTAGATGATGGATGAAACTGGGATTCCGTGGGGGTCAGTAAAGTAAGTGAGGTTGCTGAAAGCAAAGTAGTGGGGGAAATGGTAGAATATAAAGCTGAAAAAGGCAGTGGGGGGACTTCCCTGGTGGTCCAGGGGTTAAGAATCCGCCTTCCAACGCAGGCGACGCGTGTTCGATCCCTGGTCAGGGAACTAAGATCCCACGTGCTGGGGATGGGGGTGCGGGGCAACTAAGCCCTCGCACCACAACTACTGAGCCCACATGCTCTGGAGCCCGCACACCACGACTAGAGAGCCTGTGCACCACAACTACTGAGCCCATGTGCTCTGGAGCCTGCATACCACAACCAGAGAGAAGCCTGCATGTCACAACTAGAGAAGCCTATGTGCCACAGTGAAGAGCCCGTGCGCCACAACGAAAGATCCCATATGCTGCAACGAAGATCCTGCATGCTGCAACTAAGACCTGATGCGGCCTAAATAAGAAATAAATAAAAGGGAGCGGGAAGAAAAATTATGAAGTATCTCAACTGTCGTGAGAGAAAGTTTACATGTGACCCTTTAAATGGTGTAGAGCTAATGAAGGTTTATCTAGTAGGACCTTTTAGTAAGGGGAATTGACTACACTGATCCATGCATGCTTATAATAATAATAATATATAATAATTTTGTCAGTAGACCAATGTGCGATCACAATCAAATTTCAACTGGCCTGAGGTAAAATGAAAATAATCAAGACAATGTGGTGAGCTACAATTATTTACTTTTTTTTGGTTGTAAAATATCCTCTTATACTTAATTTATTAAATGTCCTTTGCAAAATATAAAGTAGGCAGTTGAGCATATGAAAAGATATTCAACATCATTAGCCATTAGGAAAATGTAAAATTAAAATTACTATGAATATTCAACCATACACCTATTAAAATGGCTAAAATTAGAAAAAGTAGTGACAGTACCAAGTGATGGCAAAGATGTGGACAAAGTGGTACTCTCATACATTGCTGGTGGAAAACAGTTTGGAAGTTTGTTACAAAGCAAAACATACCCTTACCATATAACCCAGCAATCATACTCTTAGGTATTTATCCCAGAGAAATGAAAACTTATGTTCACACAAAAACTTGTACATGAATGTTTATAGTAGCTCTATTCATAATCACCAAAACCCAGAAACAAACAAACATCCTTTGGTGTGTGTAGATAAACAAACTGTGGTATATGCATACCAAAGAATACTATTCAGCAAAAATGGAATGAGCTATTGATATAAGCAAAAAGTTAGATGAATCCCAAAGGCATTATACTGAATGAAAGAAGCCAGTCTCGGAAGGCTACATGCTGTATTTATGCATTTACATATATTTATATAATATTCTTGAAAAGACACAACTAGAGTGACAGAACAGATCAGTGATTGCTAGGGATAAGTGGAGAGAGATGAGTTATGACTACAAATAAGTAGTACAAAAGAGTGTTTTTGAGGGAATGGAACTGTTCTGTATCTTGATTATGGTGATAGGTAAATTAATCTATACATGTATTAAAACTCATTGAATGGTCCAACCCCTCCCTACAAGAAAATTTTACTGTATGTTAATTTAAAAAAATTAAATAGTATGCATTCATTCATCAGTTCCCCCAATATTTTGTAAATCATGCTTGTCCAACTGTCTGGTATGTCTGGCATAAGTCACTGAAGGGCAGATGTCTTTAAGAACCTTGCTCATTGGTGCTAGAAATGTACTTGTGTACTAAAAAGAGAAAGAACTCACATATGCAGCTGAGGACTTTTGTGCTCAAAGAGGAACCTAGAACAGCTCACTCTATAAGGATGGAGATGGAGCTGTACTTTAAAATGTTCATGGTGAGCAAACACATGCAAGCACCTCACGGATTTAAAACCCCGTTCAGAAGAAAACAAGCTTCCTATCTAGATTTTAGTGGCTAGAAAGCAAAAGAATGAGCTGAGGAAACTGGTTTGGCCTTATCTAACAAGGGTAATACTGTAGTTGCCAAATGAGCAGACTGCATTGTTAGATGTGGATGGCATTATGTTTGTTTTTTTCCATAAGTGTCATAAGGTACTAAGAACAGATGATACTAATAAAGACTATGATGTTTTAAAGGCAAAAAAAAAAATGTATTTGTGTGACTCCTGTCTTGGATGTTGCAATAAGCACCAATAACTCTTATCACAACCCTGAGTTCCACTTCATTCTTCCAAATTCCATACACATGACTTAGGAATGGAAGGTTGATTCTCAAATCAATCAAAACTCAGAGGTACCCAGTCCTCTTACTCTCATCAGCACCTGAACAAGCTACTTTAGTCTCTGCCACTCTCACATACTCAAAACTTTCTTCATTCTTCCTTCAATTTTGCAGTGAAGATTATAGGTAAGAGTGAGGGAGCAATAACATTTGGGGCTGGCATCAATGGGTTCCAAAGCACTCTTTTTGCCTGGAATCTGAAGAGATCAAGATTTCCTTTCAGTACGTTCAAGGAATTAATTAGACAAATGTTTCTGAGAACCTCCCGGATGCCCAGAATCTTCCAAATATTCTTGGGAGTCATATATTTAGTAAAATGGGGACAAACCTATATTCCTGTTCTCAACACTAACAAGTCAAGTGGGGGCAGGGGAATCACATTTTTGTTGTTTTCTAACATGGCAGTCCCTTCCCAACTTTTAAATTTTTCTTTCTGGTGACTGATGGAATTAACACAAACAATAACATTAAGAAAAAGTGGAACTTTCATGAATTATATTTCCCTTTAGCCCTCTGTTTTCAAGAAAAGCTGCTCATTTAAAAACTGTTTATTTGAAAACCTCTTCATTGAGCCTAGCTATTAATAAAGCAGACCATGTTTGAATTTCACAAACCTTGACTCCTGTATTAGTTATCTATTGCTGCTCAACCAATGACTTCAAAACTTGTGTCCTAAAAGAACATTTATTATCACATACAGTTTCTGGGTTCCAAAATTCAGGAGGAGCTTAGCTAAGTAGTTCTGGCCTTGGGGTCCCTTTAAGGTTACAATCAAGATGTCAGCTGGGGCTGCAGTCATCTGAAGACTTAACTGGGGCTGGAGGATTCTTCTAAGATGGTGTACTCACATGGCTATTGGCAGAAAGCCTCAGCTATTTGCTGGCTATTCATAGGAAACCTCAATTCTAGGCTCTCCATGGAATGCCTGAATACCCTCATGCCATGGCACTGGTTTCCCCCAGTCCAAAAGGGAGCAAGGTGGAAGTCTCAATGTTTTTTATGACCTCACCTTGAAAGTCACACTCCATCATTTCTACAATGTCCTCACAGATCAGCCCTATTCATTGTGGGAAGGAACAAAAACAAATGCATTAAAATACCAGGAAATAGGGCTAAATAGGGGCCATCTTGGAAGCTGGCTAATACTACTCCAGACCAAGGAAAGAGTTTTATAACTTCTCAAACTAAATAATATAATATCAAGGCCAAAGCCTATCCAATTAACCCTGGCAAAAGAAGATTAACACGGATACGACACCTAAGGTTGCTAATTGTTCTTTCTCATTAGTGTGTCAAGTATTTGACAGATAAAGCCTTGTACAGGTAAGGTTGATGCTATAATTAGGCACCAGGAGACAAAAGCATGTCAAAGAGAAAAGTGAAGAATACGTATCTTGAAAATCCACAAATGAGCAGAGACCAATTTCACTGGTTTTCCAATTAGCCAAATGTATGAAAAATGTATACAAAAATGACAGATCTCTGTGTTAAAAAGACCATCACTAAAACCAACAGTAACAAAACTAGATGTGAAAGGTTATCCACAATTAAATGGTCATATAAGCAAAGTCTGTTTCAAATTAAAGGTGTAAACTGAAAATGTATTTTCCTATTCAACTGTGTTTGAACTAGAGCTACTCTAATACATGAACATGCTTGAGTATGTCTGGAGTTTCTGGAAGAATAACTATAGTTGAATATGCTCTGCATGTTATTTTATGAGACCCATGAAAAGCCAAGTTTATGAGGTTACCAACTGGTGATAATTAGTTATTTTCCTTTCCCTCATTTCCTTCTTCTCAACTCATCAAGACTTTAATTACACATTCCACGAGAATCAAATTTAGGCCTGAAGAGAAGAAATGTACTTATGCTGAGGTCACTCCTGGGAAACAATGAGTGGAACTAGGCTGTAGCTGATGCCAATTATGTCAGGTGGCAGTGGGAAAGAACTCACTGGTCATCATTACAGCAGGTTTCATCATCCTCATTTCATGCCATTTTTATATAGGATTGTATGAATTGTGCTTGTGGGACTTGGGAGACAAAAGCAGATGTGGAGTGTTCTAAACAGATGCCTGCAAAGGGAAAATATATGCAAGTGGTGGCCAAAGTTTGCAGAGATCCAGCCTAAAACCTTTGAGAGATGGGGCCCCACATTACAGAATTTGTTCTGCTGTGTCTAGGAGGTCTGGGCTTGTGACAGTTAGGTAGGGTGATACATTTTTTCCAATGTACCTCAAAGCTGACGTATAACGGATAGGCACACAACACTTAAAGAGTACTGGGTGGTTCTGCCAAAGCGGAGAAAACGCACCAGGATTGGGAGCATAACTCTGCACCAGAAACTCAAACACCTTGATTTCTATTAGAAGAGCAACACACAGCAGCCTTAGGAAAGCTCCTTTATTTCCTGGCACTTATATAAAAGAGGCTAATCAAAAGTCCATTTGAATTTTTCAGAAGTCAGAAAATAGTGATACTAATCAATAAGTTTTTTCAGAGTCTATCTTTCAAAGACATGAGAATATTTGAGGTTTTCTCATCCTCTCTTCAAATTTTCCATCTCGACTGGGCCAAAACTGGACCAGAGATCTGTTCTTGGTGCCTAAGAACCATAAAAGGCTAGGTTAAAAATTCACTATAAATTACATTTCTTTCTCATTTTATTTTATTCTCCCCCCTCATTTTTAAGGGTATTATCTCATTTATACTCTGCTTCATTTTAATGAAGTCTTCATAATCCCATTCCATATATATGATACTTTTTGGCTTACAAAGTATTTATCTGAGGTAAGCAAGGCAAGTCTCATCATCCCCATTTTACAGATGAGGCAACTGACTTCCCAGCTAATACAGAGCAAAGTCAGGATGGAAAAATAATGATCCATTAACTCCAAATCTAGTGTTCTTTCCACTCTACTGCACTGACTGAGAAATATTTTATATAATAAAATAAAAGGTATAGTGAATATCTCTCAAGAGGGAAATGGTCAAATAGAAGAGAATGAAGACAACCTATTTAAAATTCAAGTGTCTGTGAAAGAGTTAAATTAGCGAATTTGGACTGTTGAAGGATTGCCAGGATGGTGTGAAGAGATTTTATCTTAATTTTTTAGAGGAAATTATATTCCTTTTGTTCATTTATTTTTATCAAATGTATTTTACTAATCCATAAGCTCCTTTAAGGCACTTTTCTCATTATATGTATCTTTGTATCCCTCACCTTACAATCTCTACCCTTGAACAAGATAGATGCTTAGTAAACAAGCTGTTCAAAGAAATTAATTCGATCTATATAGGGATGGTAAACATTTTTTTCTTCTTCTCATAGTCAGAGAAGCAGAATAACAAGACTGAAAGAATCTTGTGGAAAACCTATTCTTTTCATTGCCTTTAGGTGGGACTACACTCAGCACAGTCTAGACTAAAAAGCAATCATCTAGGTCTCTTGTTACTAAGAGCTCTCATGGGTATGAGATGCTACAGCTCTTTTTGTCACAAATTCATTGCTTTTAAAACTCTCATTTCCAAAAGTTGATTTCTATAATTCTATAATTTACTATAATTTAGATTCCTTAATTCTTATTCAGCTTCTAATGGAGACAATAAAGTAGAATTATTCTACCTGAGAAAGAAAATGAGTTTCCTTAGTGTTTCTCCACTAATACTGTATCCCAGCTCTCCTAAACCTCTCCAAATACTCCATATTCCTCAAGACAAAACTTGGAGCACAAATCTTGGCACTCTAACAAGGATTTTTGAAATTCCTATTGCTGTTTTTTAGCACTATTCTCCACAGTAATAAGGCTAATCCATTGACATTTCTTGTAGTCAACTAGACTCCTAAGATACATTATTTGGTTTTATTTTGAAAATAATACAAACATGTTAAAATTCAGGAAAAAATAGCTGAGCCCACCATGCCCATAGAAAATTCCTTTTATTGTGCATATATATATATATATATATATATATATACACATTTCACCATAGCATACACACCTTTCTCACTTATCCTAACAAAAATATCTATGTTTTGGCATAATATTCCTGCTATCTATAATAACTGAAAAATACCATATTGAATTTAATAAAACAATCCATGTTATTGTTTTTCCTATTTTTGGACATCTTAGGTTATTTTCTACATTCTTTTTGACAATGTTTCACTCGTTTTGTTCATTCATTCATTTATTTAACAAATATTTATTGGGTTCCACCATATGCCAGGCACTGTTCTATGTTCTGGACACACTAAGGTAAACAAGATAAGCAGGAACCCTGCTTTCATTCTAGTAGGGGAAGACTGACAGAAAATAAACAAGGAAATTAATTAAACATGATAATTTCTATGAGGGAAATAAGCAGAAATGAATAGGTTTGTTCTGAGGAGGTATTGTGTGAGCCAAGACCTATAAGAGGAGTGATCTCTCCCGCCAGTCATGAATAAGCTTGGTAAAGAGATTTCCAGGCAGGAAGAAGATCATGTGCAAAGCCTGAATTAGGAACAAACTTGGCGAGTTTAAGGAAAAGAGAGAAAAGGCCAGTGTGACTGAAGCACAATTAAATTCAGAGAAGCATAGCACCCCATGAGATTCTAGAGGCAGATGGGAACCTAGAGTTGATGCTGGGAAGGTTGAAAACTATTCCAACTGCAGAGAGTAGCTACTGAAAAACTTTAGGCAAGGGATAGATAAGTAAACACAGCAGATTAAATGTTATCATATCTCCCTTGTTTTTTTATAATACTTGTTAACATACTGCAGCAGAGTTTGGGAAACATTGATATAGAGGGTTGGCACATTCTAACACTGAAATACTAGTTTTAGACCCATAACCAGTTAGATCACATGTTGCTCCCCAACCCTAGCTAATAATGCCATTCTTCAACTAATTCATCATCTGACTGATGAACTCTTCTTGATGCCAGAGTTGGCTTCCCCTCATACAGTTCTTTGTCAGTAGCAAACATTCGTGGGATACTCTCTAAAAAGTAAAGGGAGGGCTTCCCTGGTGGCGCAGTGGTTGAGAATCTGCCTGCCAATGCAGGGGACACAGGTTCGAGCCCTGGTCTGGGAGGATCCCACATGCCGCGGAGCAACTAGGCCCGTGAGCCACAATTACTGAGCCTGCGCGTCTGGAGCTTGTGCTCCGCAACAAGAGAGGCCCCGATAATGAGAGGCCCGCGCACTGCGATGAAGAGTGGTCCCCACTTGCCGCAACTAGAGAAAGCCCTCGCACAGAAACGAAGACCCGACACAGCCATAAATAAATAAATAAATAAATAAAAATTAAAAAAAAAAATTAAAAAAAAAAGAATGAAGTTGAATTTAAAAAAAAAAGTAAAGGGAAAACTTACATAGATGGTCATGAAGAGCATATAGGCAACTGAGTATTGAACAGAATATCTTCAAAAGGAAATACATACTATTCTTCTGACTAGGCAAAGGAATAAATGCATATTGTGATGTGACAAGTTAAAGCCAAGTAGCCTAGTACTTTTAGGCAAAGGGTGCATGATCTTTGTCTCAATTAGGTAATGCCATGTGATAAAATGAGCATATAGGATTTCAAGAGCTTCCTGGATGAATGAATGGAAGAGGCTGGGGTATTTAGGGTAGTAAGTTCCAAGCCCAAGTTATAGTTTTTGGAAAGGTTCAACAGTGGATGTAGATTTAAAAGATGAAGGGGATAAATAGATCCATTTCACTAAGAGGGGTGGACAGATGATGAATAGAAGCAAAAGGAAATGAGCATGTCTGAAGTGGCCTGGTGAGTAGCTTTGAAGCCATTTGGACCTAATCTCTATAAACGAAAGGTAACGTTCTGCCTGTTTGTACCCATACTATTGAAAACAGCTGGATAGAAATTCAACAATTTAACAAAATTGATATAGTCTGACTTAAAATATAGGACAGGATGAATCTCATTTAAAATGTTGATGTACAACACATGGAATATAGCCAATATTTTATAATAACTATAAATGGAGTATAACCTTTAAAAATTGTGAGTCACTATATTGCACACCTGTAACTTTTATAATATTGTACATCAACTATACTTCAATTAAAAAATTAAATGCTGATTAGTTGAATTTATAAATTTACATTTTCTGTATCTGTCATAATATGGATGGGAGGGGGTTTCTAAATATTTACAATATAGGACAATTTTTTTTATTGTGGAGACTCAAGAAATTAGACGAAGAAAATGCCATTTTGAAATGAACAAATCTGGATTGGCAAACACTAAAAGCAAATGAGAATTTTGAGAATCTGAAAGTTAGTCTAAAAAGAATAATCACTTAATGGCCAAACATGAGAGACAGGAAGTTTTGAGGGAAAATGAAAGAGATGTATGATGTGAAGATCATTTGGTAGTTGATTGGAAAAGTAGTATGCTCTTTCAAGGGCAACTGATGTGTAAGGAATGTTTGATCACCCAAAGTGCAGGAGACCATCCTCTACTAGAGTAGATAAAACAGATTTCCACTAAGAGGTTTACTGAAAGAGAAACCCTACCTTTTACCATAAAGTAGACTCTGAAGTTCAACATGAGGAGATATGTGGCTATCAAAGGCTATCCTCCTTACAGTGTTGAGATACTACAGCAGAGAAAGCAAACAGTGATTTCAAAGAGGAGCCCCAAAGGAATCCAACATCTGTTTAATGTCTGAATGTGTCACCATTGTTAAGCTCTAAAATAAAAAGGTCAGCTTAAACTTGAAATAGTAAGATCATATTGGGATCTGTTCCTGAGTTCTCAGGTCCCCTTGAAAGCTTAATTTGAAGAACAACATATGGAATTCACACAGCACTGGGTTCTACCAAAGCACATTTCAACAGGGTAAGGTAAAAGGGACAATTAATGCCATAGACACAACAATTCCCTTTGATGACCCCTTTGTTTTAAAAAATCTGCATTTCCTGGTGAGTGGGTATCTCCATGACTATTCATAAATCACAAGGGCAGGCACTTTGAATTGTAGCAACTGACTTTCAATTGAGCTACTTGTCACATAGACAACTCTCTGTAGCATGTCATAGAGTGAGTAGAAACAGGGATTTATTCGTATGTGCCTTGTGGAATAAAAAGAGAAACATGGTCTTTAAAAAAGCTGTTACGATTATAAAAAATTATTACAACTCCATTTTTTAAATTGTTTTCTATGAGCCTTCATTTGATTCTGGTTTGTGAGTCTCTTAAGCAGTGCCAGGTAGTTCAGCTAGTCTTTAACACAATGAAAAGTCATCATCCCATGGAACAATGAAAACAAAAGGATCTGGGACAAAAACAAGAAGATAGGTTTTGTGGCAGTGACACAGGGTTGTGTTGTAGCACCATGGACTGACTAGAAATAAGGAATGGAGAATTGGAGTGGGCCATAAATCTGATTGTAGTCTTTGATTCAACTGTGCACACTTACCTTTAGACTGTTATCCAGACTTTATTGTTCCAGTTTGCTGATGAGGTACATCAGACACATTATCAAACTTGCTAAAGAAAAGATGGCAGGTATCCAATTAGAGCACTAAGAGAATGGCTTATCTAGCCAGTAAATTTTGGAGGGTATTCTAAAACAGAATTTTCCAAACTGTGCTCTGAGAAAAACTAGTGTCTCATAAGATACTAATAGTTGATCTATAATAAAAGAATTCCTCATCAAGGAAGTTTGAAAACAATGGGTAAAATAAAGGTAAACAACAGTATTTTTACTGTTTTTAATATGTTAATGTGGTGTTCTCCAAACTTCTTTGGCTGTGAGATCATCTATTCCTCTCAAGCAAATTATTCATATCTTATGTTACACTGGGGTTCAGGACCCCAGTTTGAGTAAAGCTGCTCTACACATGTACGCATTCAAGGCCTCAGAATATTTCACCAAAGGCTGGCATTTAGGAAACAAATACCCAGTTAGCCGCCTGATCGTTTCTGCAAGCTTGTTTCATATCAATACTGTCCTACTCAGTATTTTAAGCAAAATTTCCATGGGATACACAAAAGATACACTATCAGTTGTCATATTTTTAATATTTTTAGTGGTTAAAATTCACTTATGATGTTACACAAGTATTACTTTTCCCTAAATTCATTTCTTCCTTCCTTCCTTTCTTTTTGATTTTCAAAGGCAACCTTACATGGCAGCTATGCAAATAATTTTTATGAAACTTTAATATTTTGAGGTTTTTGCATAATTGGGTTATTTTTTTCAGCTTCTAGGATTTCTCATGCTTGGAGCTAACAGCTACAATTATAACATATACAACATGTGGCTAAGTTGCCTAATAAATCATTACCTCATCAGCAGCCAGTATTCTGGAATTTAGAAGAAAACCACAAATTTTGCTGAATATTGCTTTTTGGCTTTCATAGGATTAGAATTCAAGGCTCAGATTAGTAGGTGTGTACATGAACAGCTTTTTGCCTTTGGGAGGAAACAAGGAGCCATTCTGGCTTTGAATAATTCAGTTAAAATTGCAGTAAATTCAAGAAGTCATTTATTGATAGAAACCATTTTGTCCAAGGCAATTTATGCCACATCACTCAAGAAAAATATTTTTAAGATAAATAGAAAAAAAAATGTATTGGGAAGAAGCAAAATGAAAAGATAGGAATAAAGAACACAGAGGTAAAAGGAGCAGGAAGTCTAGGACTAATGGAAATATATGTATCTTACTGTCAGTAAAAAACTGATCAAAACGTCTGCCCAAAATACATTAGGTCATACTGTCGAATACAGAAAATAAAGTAGTGGCAAACTATAACACACGGTCATTGCAAACTGAAATGTTTTGATAAAAAGATGTACTTTTGGAGAATTTATGAAAAGAGAAATGTGGCTTGATGCTAGTAGCACCCACATATAACATATTTAAACATATTTAAAGATATAATGAAATTATCTTCAAGAATCATTAAAATTAAGAGGAGGAGAAACTGAAAGAAACAGGACTAGTGAGCACTGTAGTAAGGACAGGCCAAGGCAAGGAGGTGTAGCTTCACTAGACCCTGAGGAAGAGAATGCCATAAAGATCATTTCCATAGTGGTTTGACAAGCAGGTGCTACTATAATGTCTCAGGTGTTTCTATTTCTGATTCCATCAGTTAAGTAATTAAGTTATGGCAAATCACTGGATAAAGCCCAAGTAAGCAATCACTCACATATACCTTTGCAAACAACCATCTGTTATGGTCATCATTTATTCTTAAATATAGAACACAAAATTTTAATTGCAATAACATTTGTTCCAATGAATGTTTGAGTTCTTGCATTTACATTTTAGAAAACCTATCATCATTGAAAGCAGTGTCAGAAAATAGATCACTTTTTGACACATAATAAAAATTGAAAAATTATCAACCCTGGACATCCAAATACCTGATTTTGGGTGGTGGAGAAGGGCAGAATATCTCAGAGCAAGGACCTTCGAGCCCCAGAACAGTGTTAACATAACACAAAACCCAACCTATGAGAGAGGGTCTTCTTCTATCCACATAACAAAGATTGACCAAGTTCCTACGTTATGCAAGGTGCGGTGCTGGGAGCTACGGATTTACCTATGAATAAGAAGACAAGGTTCATGCCTTCATGGGGCTTATATTTGAGCAGAGAAAGACAGAAAAAAGCAAGCAAGGAAATTACAGAGTATAATCATTTATCTGAAGGAAATAAACATGGTGATATGATAGAGAGTAATGGGGGATGGTGATGGAGGGGTAGGGATGGAATTTTAAATAGAATGGTCTGGGAAGGCGTTTCTAAAGTGATGGCATTTGAGCTGAGATATGAGTGATAAAAATGGCACTGTTATTTGAAGCTCTATCTAGGGGAAGAATACTCTAGGCAGAGCAAACAGAAAGAGCTAAAGAGAACACTGGCTGTCACTGAATAACATGGTATAACAATCTAAAAAGGTAAAGAAGACTGTTTCATTGATGGGTTAATGAAAATTTTGATATAACAGGTAACACGGCTACCATTCAATGCCTTTCCATCTTTAACTGAATCACAGAAGGATGTTATGTGGTGCTCCAAGGACAATGGTGCTTCAAGGACAAAAGATGACCCTGCCTGAAAAAGTTTCAGCGTTACAACCCCTACCGGACTCTTAATCTTCCTCCTCACCATGTTGAGATGGTTACGAAATTCCTGAGCCCACCTGGGCGATGCCCACCTGGGCAACGGGACCTGTCCCAAATAAGGAAAGGCATATGCCCTGCCCCACTCCCACCCTATAGAAGGAAGGTATATGTGCCTCGACCAATCAGTAAACAAAATTTTCACCTCGGACCATTCTTTTGTTTTCTGGCTATAAAAACTGATCATTGCACATGTTCGGGCTCTACTCTCCCAGACTACTAGGAAGTCGGCCCGCTGTTCTGGCAGCGACCCTTCCCTCTAATAAATTCTATATTCTTTACATTCTGCCTTGTGTCTGGAAATTCTTTTCCAACCCGTGCTCGGACCACAACATGTTAGAACTCATTTAGCCTAATTTCCCACACAGTGTATTGCACACAGATAGTCACTGCTCTACTGCTTAAACACCTTCAGTGTTCAAGGCATCCCACTCAATTGTGAGGCATCTCAGATACTAGGAAGTTTTTTCTTAATCTGAACTGAAATTGGCTTTTTGTCAGTCTCTCACTGACTCTATCTAATTCTGCCCTTTCAAATATTCAAAGGCAAGTAGTATATTTCCCCACAGTGCTCTGCTCTAGGACAGTGGTCCTTCAACCATTGTTTAGAGATTGCAGATCATCTAGATATTATGATTCCTCTGGACACACTATAGTTTTTTTTTTAATAAGTATAGTTGATTTACAATACTATATTAGTTTCAGGTATGCATAATGATTCAATATTTCCATTTAAAATTATTACAAAATAATGGTTATACTTCCCTTTGTTGCTTACCTATTTTATACATAGTACTTTGTATCTCTTAATCCCATACCTCTATCTTGCCCCTCCCCCATCCCTCTCCCCAATGGTAACCACTAGTTTGTTCTCTGTATCTGTGAATCTGTTTCTGTTTTGTTATATACATTCGTTTTATTTTTTAGATTCCACACATAAGTGATAATATAGAGTATTTGTCTTTGTCTGATTTATTTCCACTGAGCATAATAATCTCTAGGGCCATCCACATTGTTGCAAGTGGCAGAATTTCATTCTTTTTTATTACTGAGTAATATACCACATCTTTTTGATCCATTCATCTGTTGATGAACACTATTGTAAATAATGCTGCTATGAACAGTGGGGTACATGTATCTTTTCAAATTAGTATTTTCATTTTCTTTGGATATATATCAGCCAGTAGAATTTCTGGATCATATGGTAGTTCTATTTTTAATTTTTTGAGGAACCTCCATACTGTTTTCCATAGTGGCTACACCAATTTACAATCCCACCAACAGTGTACTAGGGTTCCCTTTTCTCCACATCCTTGCCAACATTTGTTATTTGTGTTCTTTTTGATGATAGCCATTTTGACAGATGTGAAGTGATATCTCATTGTGGTTTTGATTTGCATTTCTCTGATGATTAGTGATGTTGGGCATTTTTTCATGTGCCCGTTGGCCACTTGTATATCTTCTTTGGAAAAATATCTATTCAGGTCTTTGGCCCATTTTTTAATTGGGTTGTTTGTTTTTTGAAATTGAGTTGTATGAGTTGTTTATATATTTTGGATATTAACCCCTTATTGGTCATATCATTTGCAAATACTTTTCCCCACTCAGTAGGTTATCTTTTCAATTTGTCTATGGTTTCCTTTGCTGTGCAAAGGTTTTAAATTTAATTAGGTCCCATTTGTTTACTTTTGCTTTTATTTCTTTTGCCTTAAGAAACCGATCCAAAAAATATTGCTATGGTTTATGTCAAAGAGGGTTCTGCCCATGTTCTCTTCTAGGAACTTTATGGTTTCAGGTCTTACATTTAGGTCTCTAATCCATTTTGAGTTTATTTTTGTATATGGTGTGAGGGAATGTTCTAATGTCATTCTTTTATATGTAGCTGTTCAGTTTTCCCAGCACCTCTTATTGAAGAGACTGGCTTTTCTCCATTGTAATTCTTGCCTCCTTTATTGTAGATTAATTGACCCTAACTGCATGGGTTTATTTCTGGGCTCTTTATTCTGTCAACTGACCTATGTGTCTGTTTTTGTGCCAGTACCATGCTGCTTTGATACCAAAACCAGTCAAAGACACTACAAAAAAAGAAAATCACAGGCCAATAACTCTGACAAATATAGATGCAAAAATCCTCAACAAAATATTTGCAAATCAAATTCAACAATATATAAAGAGAATCAAACACCATGATCAAGTGGGATTTATTCCAGGGATGCAAGGATTATTCAATATTTGCAAATCAATCAATGTGATACACCACATTAACAAAAAGGAAGGATAAAAAGCAAATGATCATCTCAATAGACACACACAAAAAAGCATTGGACAAAATTCGACATCCGTTCATGATAAAAACACTCATCAAAGATGGTATAGAGGGAACATATCTGAAAGTAATAAAGGCCATTTATGACAAACTCACGCCTAACATCATACTCAATGGTGAAAAGCTGAAAGCCTTTCCTCTAAAATCAGGAACAAGACAAGGATGCCCACTTTTGCCACTTCTATTTAACATAGTATTAGAAGTCCTAGCCACAGCAATCAGAGAAGAAAAAGAAATAAAAGGCATCCAAATTGGAAGGAAAGAAGTAAAACTGTCACTATTTGCAGATGACATGATATTATATATAGAAAACCCTGAAGTGTCCATCAAAAAACTATTAGAACTAATAAATGAATGAATTCAGTAAAGTTGTAGGATATAAGATTAATATACAGATATCTGTTGCTTTTCTATACAGTAAAAATGAACTATCAGAAAGAGAAGGCAAGAAAACAATCTTGTTTAAAATTGCATCAAAAAGAATAATATACTTAGGAATAAACTTAATCAAGGAGGTGCAAGACCTATATGCTGAAAACTATAAACATTGATGAAGGAATTTGAAAATGAAACAAAGAAATGGAAAGATATTCTATGCTTTAAGATTGGAAGAGTTAATATTGTTAAAATGTCCATACTACCCAAAGCAATCTACAGATTTAATGCAATCTCTATCAAAATGCTCATGACATTTTTCATAGAACTAGAACAAAGAAATGTATATGGAACCACAAAAGACCCCAAACTGCCAAAGCAATCTTGAGGAAAACAATGGACATGCTATAGTTTCTTGGTAAGTTATTTTAAAGCCATACTGCCTCTAGACACACCTACAAATTTTGTAAGGTAAGGACTTGGGCCCCAACTCTCAAAAACAGAATTGTAGCACTTTCACTAAGTATGTTCAACAATCATCTGTTGATCACTTGCTATATGCAGAGCATGATGTTAGGTGCTAGGAAGATTTAAGATTGAATTAAAAATGGTCCTTCTCTCAAGAAACTTGCACTCTAGTGGGAGCAAGAGTCATGGACTTAGTGCCCTAAAATAAGTATAGATACAATAAAATGGGCACCCAGAAGAAAAAATGTCTTGCAAATGGTCTAGGCACCACTGCCATGCTACCTAATTTTATTAACCACTTGCTGGAATATCAGACTTCCATCTGTATGCTTACTCCTATCTTTACATACACACACACACACACACACACGTCAGAACTGTGTCACTGAAATTTGAAGTGCTGTCAATTCTGTACTAATTTAAAAGTTAAGCTAATGAAGAGTAATTACCAAATTAACAAATTCAGTTTCCTTTTAAATTATTAGTGAGACTAACCATTTAAGATGTATTTTACTCCTTCATTACAGAATGTAACATAAATTATATTGGATGAATCTGGATCACTGTTGTGAAATCTGAGAGACATGGTATTTGAACACAATTTTGGAAATTGAAACACTACCATTACTGATAGCTACTCATGGCTTTATTAAAAGCAGAACATTTGAAATAGACTCTTTCTTTCTCTCTGTGTATGTGTGTGTGTGTGCATATGTGTGTGATGCTAACGGTGATTAATAAGGTACTTTTCAGAACTGGTCTGTACAAGTAAGTTAGAGGAGGCTGATGAAGGAGGGTTAAGTATAGCTAGAAAGCATTGCAAGTATTTTGACATAGGGAACCAGATCTTTTATATTTCATTTATTCCCAGTCTTTTTTTAATGGAAATAGTCTCTGAGGTAGTTCTAAATCAGGGAAATAAAGAAAGGGGTGTTCGAAATTTAGTTTGATTATTTTGTTTGAAAAGAAATTTCTATACACCATAAGTTGTCGCCTAACAGCATAAGTATGTGGGTATACATGTACACACTTCTCTGGATTAATCACTTACTGTATTGTGATGTCTTTTACTATAAAAGCAATTTTTATGAGCAAACTGTAGCAACATGCTAATACCGTTTTTTCTTTTTTTACTTTCATGGACCTGCACAAGCAAAAAGAAACTTTGTAATTTAGAGGGACAAGTTGTATACATTATCATGTCAAAGCGAGACAATGCAAGGGATATTTGTAGAATACTAATCACCACCAGCCTGGGAAACTCCTTTAGTACAGAGCTTCTATTCTCAAGTAGCCAGATGTTTTTATCCAGGCCTGAAACCACAGATGGTGTACAGCTGTCAAACAGCTGCCTTTGTTGAAGTTCTTTAAAAGAAAATTTCAGCATCTATTAAATGGAAAGAAATTTTCCTAAAGTTTGAGAGAAAAGGGAAACAGGAATATACCATTGAAAATTAACTTGAAAGTTGAGAGTAATAAAAAAGTGGTTTTGTGCTCTCAAAGAAGCTGTATATTTCTAATATTTATGTTGCTTCCTTCCCTTTTCTCCCTCAATAAATATTTATGTTTGTGCCAGGCACTATACTAGGAGCTGGGGATTCAAAGATAAATGAGGTAGTACCTGATCTCTAGGACTTCAGAGTTTATTAGAGGAGATAGTTATAAAATTAAACAAGTGCAATACCATATAATATATTCTATAGTAGCAAAAAATATTATATCTAGTGGTAGTGCAAAGGAAGGAGTGGCCAGTATGCTTGGGCTGTCAAAGAAGGCCTCACAGAGTGGAGATTCATGAGCTGCGTCTTGAAAACAGTAGGTGTTAGTTAAGTTTAGTGTCAGGGTGTTTATTCCAGGCAGAAGACTAGCATGTGCAAAGGTACTTAAAGCAACATGGCCCACTCAATAGTTAGACAGGGATGGAGAATAACTGTGTCTTAGAGAATGATGGGAGGAAAGACTGATGAGGCTGGCAAGGGTTATATCAAGGTGAATGCATGAAGCAGTGGTCATGAGAAAAGTGGTAAAGGTTTGCAATGGCAGCCACTGCCAACAGGAGAGGGGAATAATTAAGGATCCATACAGGGTTGCTAAATGGTGTGCAAAGGGCCCAGTTGTCTTTGCAAACCATAATTTTATAGTATTAGCAATCTCCTCAGTTGTGTCATTTGCTCCAGCAGCATTCAACCATTATGATAAGAGGAACACACAGTTCCATAATCTGGAGAATAAGACCATTAGAAATGAAAATTGAATCTTAATTAGAAATATATCAAATACTCTCCCAAAAGTAATTCAAATTTCAAAAATAATTTTAAGAGTACTGAAAGCTCTAAGTACTTAAGCTCAAAATGAATAAATTAGACTAAAGGAGGCAGGGTATCTATTTGTGCTTTTGTTTTGCTTTGTACATCTCAAAGTACTTTAATATGGTTGTTCTCAATTTATTCCCTTCTTCGTGAGGAAGATAGTAAAGGTATTATCCATATAATTATTATTCCCAGCACCATATGCATACTTCTAATATGGCAATTACCATACCAGATTGCAATTGCAGACATATATGTACCCCACCATTATTGTGAGATCTTTGCAGGAACCATGCCCCACTCAGTTTTGTACCCTCAGCAACTTGTTCATATCTATCTTATAGAAGATACTTAAAAACCTTTTGTTGGATGGATAAATTTATAGATGAATAATATGAGGCACAGAATAAATGGTTTCCCCAAGACAGCACAACTAGTTTGTGTTATAGAATGCAGTCCACTGACGCAGACCAGAGGTCTCAGTTTCTGTGAGGCAATATTTGGCTTTATTTTAAGATAGATAAAGACATGGAAGCAACCTAAATGTCCATCGACAGAGAAATGGAAAAAGAAGATGTGTTATATAGATATATACAGATACACACACACACACACACACACACACACACACACACACACACACACACACAATGGAATATTACTCAGTCATAAAAAAGAATGAAATAATGCCATTTGCAGCAACATGGATGGACCTAGAGATTATCATACTAAGTGAAGTAAGTCAGATAAAGACAAATATCATATGATATCACTCATGTGTGGAAGCTAACTTTTTAAAAATGATATAAATGAACTTATTTACAAAACAGAAACATACTCACAAATTTCAAAAACAAACTTGTGGTTACCAAAGGGGAAATGTGGGGCAGGGGATAAATTGGGAGCTTGGGATTGACATACACACACTATTATACAAAATAAATAACCAACAAGAACCTACTGTATAGCACAGGGAATTCTGCTCAATATTCTGTAATAACCTATATGGGAAAAGAATCTGCAAAAGAATAAATATGTGTATATGTATAACTGAATCACTATGTTGTACACCTGAAACTAACACAATATTGTAAATCAACTATAAAATAAAATTTAAAAAAGAATCCTTTAGAAATAAAACCATATATTTTCAAAATAAAGTACAACATTAATGCTATATATGATTCCTAAAAATAGAAATTACATAGTGGAAGGGAAATAAATATCACTATTACATTTTAATTTTCAGTATAATGGCAAAAAGGAGGCAGATGAATTGACAAGAAGAAATCTGAGATTATTAATATCAATACCTTAAAAACACTAGTAGTAAAAAAATTAAACATGTTTTCCTTTTCATTCTAGTGTTGTTTAGCTGGCAGGCTTCTTCTTTGCCTTCTACTGGTGGCACTGGAATTTGTTTTTAGAGATGAAAATTATAATAGAGTCTGATTCCATTTTTGATGTATAACCAATGATAGCTTTCAAGCCCCACCCCTCTTTTCTTTCCCTTTTTTGCCCTGCATCAGGGCAAGCTGATAAGAAAGGCCTGGGCACTCCTTCTCATGGTGCTGACAAGTAAGTTTAAACCATGCAAGTCACAGCCAGCATAGTAAACCCTACCGCCTAACCACCATAAAAACCAAAGTCACTTGCCTTTCCCTTCACTCAAGCCATTTCAGACTAGCTGGGAAGCCAGCTCTACTGTCTCCCAGAAAACCTCATTATGCCATTAATAAACCTTTTCATAGCCTCTTAGTACATGTATGGCATCATCAGACATCAACATTTTCGGTGGGGGAATTGATCCCACCACTTGCAGGGCAACTACAACACAATCGGCACTGCGAGTAGGATGTTGAAGCAACAGCCATCACCACCTGGGGGTCTTTATTCTCTTGCTTTTGGTTTGCTGTTTGCTGGCTAGGGTACACTTTGAGCTGTGCTGCTGCCTGCTGGCCAGCTTGTGCTATGAGCTGTGCTGTGCTATACTGTATTTGCCAAGTCTTACTGAGCCTCTACTGTGGATTTAACCAACTTAATTCAGAAGTTTCAATAAATGACATTTAAGGATCAGAGTATGGGATTGGGGCCCTCATTAAAGCATCCCTGGGTTGTGTGTATTAGCAGGGGCCTATTTCTGTGTTTCATATTGAATCACATGTTTTGATTCTAGCATAAGGCATGGCTGATGCTAGGCTCAGGAAAATGACTCTTATCCTATGACTGTTGGTTTTATCTGTTAACGAGGCCTTGGTCCTCATTTTATAGAGTGTTTAGGGGAAAGACTATATCCTGTACAATATATGGGTCCGTTGGGTGGTTGGTTATATGACAAATAGTAGTTACCATGTGGCATGCTGAAGTCCACACTCTTAAAAATCAGATGGCTCACGAGAACCCTATGAAATGCCTTTGCTGCTGCTGCTGCTGCTGCTTACACTACAAAAAATGATCCTGAGCCTCAGGGTTATAGAAAGACACCCATGGCACCCAGTGGCTGCTTATGAAAAGCAGCCTTGAATGCTTTACTCCCATCCATTTTAAAGGTCCAGAATATACCATCACCTTATTGGACAACTGTAAAAAGGACCCACAAAGACTCTGGGTTCATTTGAGTGCCATGGCTTGTCAACATGCCAAGAGGATAAGTCAAACTTGACTTAAGCCCATGGTTTTTAAACTCAATCAAGCAACAATCACCATGGGAGATTAACCTTAATCCTGAGGGTACTGAATTGGGACTCTCTACAGGAAGAAACTTATAAATATGAGCAGGGTAGAGAGAACATCCTCCCATCAAAGTATGTCCAGTAACCACAAAAAACCTTGATGGAGAGAAAGGATATGAAAACTAAAGCAGAGGTCCATTATTTTACCCCAATTAGAAATCCAAAAATTACTAAACAATTTTATGCATTAGAAAGGTAAACAGGGTGCCAATTGGCTTTTACTCTACAATATAGATTCTAAATTAATTTAAACATCTACCACGATGCACCAGCTGGCCAATCTTCATGGCCTCCAGTTATAATTATACCTGAAGATCCCACTAAATTTAAACAAGGTACCCCTAATACTTTTAGGGAAATTACCAAACACAAAATAGAGGACAAACAGGTATGCCTCACCTTAACAAGTGGAACTATTGCCTTGCCTAAATTCCCCAAAGTCATAGTGCTCATTGACCTAAAATATCCCATAATGGGCATTGATGTTCTGACTCAAAGAGTAATAGATTGAAATAAAATTAAGCATTTGGCACTCACTATAAGCTTGACAAATGGTACCCCAAGGACCTCCCCTCCACATACACAGTTAAAATAGTTAATATGGCCCAATATGATTAAAACAAGGCCTACTGAAGAAAGAGAACATTATTCCCACAATCTTCCCCTTGAACAGCCAAATTTGGACAATGCCTAAACCTGATAAAAATGAGTGACATCTAACAGTGGATTACCGCCCTTAATGTCATGGTACTCCTGATTAAGGCCCCCATACCCAATAATATTTAAATTACTGACTTCATCCAATCAACAATTGGAAAATATTTTGCTTTCATAGATTTGGTTAATATTCAGTTAATATTCAATAACCTCTCAGCTGCATTTTGCCTTCACCTTCAAATTGACACAATATATATTCACCTGGCTACTCATGGGGCATACCTCAACAGCCCAGTTATCAAACACAGTATTTGCCAGCAAGATCTAACTGCATCCAACTTTTTCCAGAAGTGTAGATATGATATTACACACCTGAGAATCTTAGGGTAGGGGCTGGCCATGCCAGAAAGACCAACCATATCACGTAGGATGGGGACTTTGGGTCATGCAGTACCAGTTGACCTAAAGACTGAGTTCAGCTACATGGGCAATCAATCAATCAATCAATCATGTCTACATAATGAAGCCTCAATAAGTAGTCTGGACACCAAGCCTCGTTTTAGCTTCCTGGATTGGCAATACTCTGTGTGTAACTGGGAGCGTTACTCATCCTAAGGACAATGGAAGCTTCATGTTTGGAATCCTCCCTGACTCTGCTCTATGGGTCTCTTCCTTTGGTTGGTTATAATTTGTAACCTTTCCCTGTAATAAAGCACATAAAATAAATATACAAATAATAAAAATAATAAAATTAACAAAATACGGATGAGAAAAAAGAGGAAGCCAAAATACAACTCTAAGGTCAGTACAGTTGCTGTCACTGGTTAAACAATTTAGTTTGGTGCATCGTGTCAAGACAGTGATTTATATTTGCATAAAGTCTCATAATTTACAAAGTATTTTTTATCATAAAAATTTTAGTTATAATCGTATTTACCCCTTATATCTACTTGTAGAGGAAGTATTTTTCCTAGCCCCATTCTATACTTGAGGAAATTTAAGTTCAGAGATAGTGAGTGATTTATTTAAGGTTCCTGGTAGTACCAGGGCTGGGAAGCCAAGTCTTCTGATTAAAGTTCACATTAATTATACTAACACACTCAGGTTTTCTCCTGCCCCTGCTTCTATCTTTAAATGATATCTCTGAGTATTCCTTTTTTTTTCTTTTAAACATCTTTATTGGAGTATAATTGCTTTACAATGGTGTGTTATTTTCTGCTTTATAACAAAGTGAATCAGCTATATATATACATATATCCCCATATCTCCTCCCTCTTGCATCTCCCTCCCACCCTCCCTATCCCACCCCTCTAGAGTCTGTCATACAGAGTGAAGTAAGTCAGAAAGAGAAAAACAAATACCGTATGCTAACACATATATATGGAATCTTAAAAAAAAATGGTTCTGAAGAACCTAGGGGCAGGACGAGAATAAACGTTGAGTATTCCTTCTTAATAATCAGATGGATGGAAACTGATAGCTCTGATTCAATGCATGACAGGAACCTATTTCCCGATCTATTCAATAAAGGAAGTAGACCAGATGGTCTCTAAGGTACTGTTATACATTGAAAGTGTATGGCATTAGAAGTGGTTGCTAGGTGGTCACACACAGGATCTGGTCTAGGAAATAACTCCCCAACTTGTCTTTAGATGATCTACTCTAAATGGGAGAATTGTGGTAGCAGAAGCAAAGACTAAGAAATCAATTTCCTCTCGTCTGTGCTCCAAAATCTGAAATTATTATTTGTGTTTTTGAGACACGGTAAGAGGTATCTAGTGTGCCCTCCTCCAGTATTCCATATCCTGCCCAGTAACCAGAGATGAATTCAATTCTAATTATCTTCATAATGCTTTCCCAGACCATGCTAGTCCACAGCCATTTCTTCTTTCTCTCACTTCCATCAGTACTTATCCATTCCACTCATTTTAGCTCTTACTCATATACAGCATTATTTTTCTTATTTAGCAGTATCTCATACAATAGCTGGTCAAAAAATACATGTTGTACTTTGCCTACTTAGTGGATCGAATCCTCTTAAGATACTATGTGTCGGAGTTTTAATTCTCCTTATCTATAGAATTTTCTTCCTAGTTCCCATTCACAACTGCATGCCATTCATTAATCAGTCACATTTCCAACTATTGTTTACTCTTCTTAATTGGTTGAGGTGTGGAGGGCATATAACCATACAACTTCTCCATAAAAACGCTGGTTAAACATAAGTAATACAATATAAATTACATCATTCTGTTTTCATAAAGTCCAAAGTAAGCTGCATTTAACCAGCACTTAACCAAGTTCTCAACATGACCTATGAGCCCTGGTATGGTTTAGTCTCTACCTACTCTTTAAGCCTCTTCTTGCTTCATTCTCTCCCTCTTCCTCTCTCTGCTCCAGCTATACCTGAATCCTTGAATCCTTTCATCTGTTCAGATTTGCCATGCTCCCTCCAGCACAGCACCTTGTACATCTCATTCCTTCTGCTTGGAATTCTCTTACCAGTTACCTCCTCTATCTAATTAACTCCTACTCTTCCTGCAGATCTCTGCCTTATCATCGCTCCCTCAGGAAAGCCTCCCTCATTGTCAAGACTGAGTTAAGGCATCCTATCATATGCATTCATGCCATCATATTTCTTTCTTTTGTAGCATGTAACACAGCTGTAAAATTTACATTTATTGGTGATTTCTGATATCTCTCTCTCCCACTAAATCACTGTAAGCTCCACAAGTATGGGATTCCTTGTCTTTTTGGCTCCCCCACACCACCATATCTCCAAATCATAGCACAGTGCCCTGCATATTCTAAGTACTCAACAAATACTTGTTGGATGAATAAACATGTACTTCCAACGAAATACAAAAGGGCCTTAGCTTTGTTGATAATCCCAATATTAAATACTCTCTCCTGCTCACAGAACCAGTCAATACTATTCATTTAGGAAATACTGTCACCACAGGCATGCCCTAACATTGATAATAAATGATCCTTCCCCATTATACAAAGAGAAAAACTGAAGTCTAGAGTGATTAGGTGACTTCCTCAAGGCAGAACAAGGTTTAAAATTCAGGTATCTTGATTACTTATCCAGTGTTCCTTCTACTACATCACAAAAAGTAGATGGTACAATAAGAAAATCATGGATTATCAATTCAGGTAACCTGGCCTTGAATTGTTTTATTTACTATGGGACAATGGGTAAAATACTTAACTTATCCAAGCCTGTTTTGGTCAATATATTGAGGATAATATCTATCATATGGGTTTTTTTGTGAGAATGAGGAAAAATACAGAGAGCCCCCAGCATCATGCCTGGAACATGGTAGGTAGTCAATACATGGTAGATATGCTGTAACCTAAATCTCAGTTTGTCCATCTTAAAATTCAAGCTTTTGTGCATTGTGTTTTCCTATATCAGAGCATATTATACACCAAGGCAAACACATGCATATAAATAATTTAGAACACCTATTTGTCATTTATATAGTTTTTAGTCCTTTTACACATACAGCATGTCCTGATCAGTCCGGAGTTAGAGTACAAGCAGGGACCACAGTTGCTTACTTTCAACCAGCATCTAGGGCACATGGTTGCTTAATTAAACCATTTTGTGTTGGTGCTGAGTTTAATAGCACAATGTGTTGTTAATTGCTGCAGTGAGTTTGACTTTACCCCAAGAGGCAAACCAACATGGAAGCTCCGACCTGGGAAATAGTAAAAAGTTTTCTAGTTTAGTGTAGCTTTGTCTCACTTTTCTAAGAGAGGGTAAAAAGTTAAAGAAATTTTTCTTGGAAAGACATTTTGAAAAATAGAAGATAAGATGCACCCAGTTTTAAAAATAGCCAGTGGCTCAATGCAACAACATATGTCTAGTTGATAATAAAGAAGGTTAATTTCATTCATACCTATTCACGCATTTAACAGATATTTGAGTACCTTCTCTGTGCCAAGCACTGTAGATTCAGTAGTGAGCAAAATCAGACATGATTTCTTTGAATGCAGTGGGGGAGACTGAATACACATAACTACCCAAGCCCTCTCCAGAGGCAGAAAAGGCCAGAGAGTTTCTTAATTTCAAGGTTGCCAAAGCTCCTACACTTCTTGTAGCTCTGCTATAGGACAGAATTTGACATAAAGTAAGTTGGTCCATGACATATCTCAGGAGAATTAGTTAGGATGTTTCAGAAAGCCCTTGTTAAAGAAATCCTCACCTCCAAGCAGTTCCAGAACAGACAGCCAAAGGTCACTAGGGTGATGAGATAGAAAGCTCTGAAGAACCAGGAGCAGAAATAAGGAGCTAGGTTCTAGTCTTGGGCCACTTTATGACTTCAGGCAACTTAGCTACCACTGATCCTCAGTTTCCTCATCTATTAGATAATATTCCAGCTCAAACAATAACAACAATATCAATAACAAAGATTCCATAACAACATTATAATGAGCAGCAGGGTATTCTAGATTTCTATACCAATTTGGTAGATACTTACTATAAACTTTTAAACCATTCTACATAGTATTAAAAACTACACATTTATTTTGGTAACAAATATTAATTAAATTATTTTTACAAAATCCAAAGTTTAGAAGCGAAACTTAGAGACCATTTAGTTACATGAAGATCATTCCCACTAGCCAATCATGTTAGATGATGATTGCCTATCCTAATTCATAAGGCTTTTCTCAGGAGTGAGATTCAGTCATCTCCTTTGGTTGACCAATAAAGTAATTAACAAACCTCATTATTGAGCATTTCTTCCTCATGTGTAACCTAAAACTCCCAAAATAGTTTAAGCCTGTTTCTTTTAGCTTTGTCCTTGGGAGAGAAGGAGAACTGGTGGTTGACATTCTCTTGTAATAATACCTCATAGATATGGAGACAATGATTAAATAACAACCTCAGCCTTCTCAGCAAACTAAATAACTCTTTGCTTCCAACTCTGATTTCCGTGATCCTTTGAGTTGTACATCTCAAAAAAATAATCAGAAATCTTGTCTATTTTACATAAATTAAATATTAGAAAGTAAAGCACATCTTCTCTCAAATATAAGTTAGAATAGTGATGATTAAGAGCAACATAATTCAGTGACGTTAGGTATCATGCATGGTAGGTGAACCATTTTTCTAAAACAAGTTTTGAAAAAAATCATCCTTTGAATAATCTTTTTCAAACGTTAAAAAGCCAAAGTGCATTTTAATACTGAGAATGTTCACAGAAAGGTTGGTATGGATTCATCTCAGAAATCTTAGTGTCTATATCAGCTATATATAACTATTTCAGTCACCCACAAAAATGCTAACATACCTAAGGGAAAAAACAGCAACTACTGAATCTTCTCTTTGATCACTTAGGTTTCCTTGCTTTCAGTCTTTAAATATAGGTGGTTTGTTCTCAATCATGTAGAAACTTCTATTTGTAGGCCTAGCACCTGTCTACAAGATATCATGGTAGTCAGGGATATAATAAAGAACTCAAAAGAATTTAAACACAGTGTGGCCAGGTAGGTGTTAGACCAAAGGCAAGGTTTCTGACATTGCAAAGGTTTTTTTTTTTGGTATTCTGTGCCCTTTATGAATGATATTCTTTTTTATTTTAATGAATTTAGGTGAAACCGAGAAAACCAGCACAGATACTGCCAGACAGTCATTGGCAAGTGCTTGTTATAGACTGACAGTGAGTTTAAATAGGCCCAACGTTTGCAGTCATAAAAGTTGTTCCAAATATCTCTGGGAAGTGACTTGCCTAAGGTCATACAGTTGGTTAGTTGCAAGCTAGGGCGTCCTCCTGACTCTAAATCCAATCTAATACTCTTAACAAAACACTTTTTAATGTTTAAAATTTATAAAACATCACAAAGGATAATACAATGACCACCCATATCCCTATCAACTTAAGAAATAAAACATTGCCAATACAGTTGAATTCCTATTGTGTGCCTCATCCCTGACCACTTTGCCCTTCTTTGCCCAAAAGTTAAATGCCATCTTGAATTTCCTGTTTACCATTTTCATGCCTTCCTTTGTACACTTCTAAGTAAATATATATATATATATACATATATATGTGTATATATATATATATTTCTAAGTAATATATAGAATTATTTGGGATATTTTTAAACTTTATATAAACTGTTGCATTATATACATATATTATTCTGCAACTTGCTTTTTTTGTTCAGCACCTTTTGTGATGTTCATCTATATTGATTCATGTAGCTCTAGTTCATTCATTTTCCTCTACTGTGTAGTATTCCACTGTGTAAATATACTCTAATTTATTTATCCATTCTCCTGCTCACTGAGATTTAAGTTGTCTCCAATTTCTTGCTATTATAAATAATGTTCCTTTAAAAATACAGTTGACTCTTGAACAATGCAGGGGTTAGGGGCGCCTCCTTGGATACAACCAACCACAGATTGTATTGTACTTTAGTATGTATTGATATTTAGTGAAAAAAATCCGTGTATAAGTGGACGCATGCAGTTCAAACCCATGTTGTTCAAGGTCAGGTGTATATTCATGTGCATGTCTTCGCATTTATCATGAAAGAATCTCTCCAGGAATTCACCTAGAAGTAGAAGTGCTGGGTCATAGGTTATACACATATTCAACTTTAATAAATATTGCCATATTGTTCTCCAAAAGAGTTGACCTATTTACTCTCCCTCCAGCAGCGTAGAAAATGTCTCAGTGTTCTATATCCTGGCCAAAACATGGTAACATTTGCAAATTTGATGGCGTGAAATGTTAACTTGGTGTTAGCTTGTATTTTCCTGATTACTAGTAAGAATGATCATACAGGTTTTCTCTTGATAATACAGGTTTTCTCTTCTGTGAACTGCCTATTCAAACCATTTTTTTCTATTTTTGTTTTTATTTTTTTAATTATCATACATTAAAATTGATCTTTTTTGATGTACAGTTTCATAAATTCTAATACATGTATAGATTTGTGTAACCATCACCATAATCTGATACAGAACAGTTCCATCACTCCCAAAACACCTTCTCAGGCTACCCATTTGCACTCACATCCTCCCCCCCCACAACCCCTGGCAACCACTGATCTGTTCTCCATCACTATGGTCAAACCATTTTTCCTTTTCTTTTTTTTTTAAATTTGTTTATTTTTTATTTATTTATTTTTGGCTGCGTTGGGTCTTTGTTGCTGTGCGCAGGCTTTCTCTAGTTGGAGCGAGCGGGGGCTACTCTTTGTTGCAGTGCACGGGCTTCTCATTGCAGTGGCTTCTCTCGCTGTGGAGCATGGACTCTAGGTGCATGGGCTTCAGTAGTTGTGGCTTGTGGGCTCTAGAGCGCAGGCTCAGTAGTTTTGGCTTGCGGGCTCTACAGCACAGGCTCAGTAGTTGTGGCGCACAGGCTCAGTTGCTCCACGGCATGTGGGATCTTCCCGGACCAGGGATCGAACCCATGTCCCCTGCACTGGCAGGTGGATTCTTAACCATTATGCCACCAGGGAAGTCCCAGTCAAACCATTTTTCTAATGGGTGTCTTTTAATAGTACCGGGAGGTTGATTGCCCAGCCAACTACTCTTTTTTTTTTAATTATTATTTTTATTTATTTATTTATTTATTTGGCTGTGTTGGGTCTTCGTTTCTGTGCGAGGGCTTCCTCTAGTTGCGGCAAGCGGGGGCCACTCTTCATCGCAGTGCGCGGGCCTCTCACTATCGCGGCCTCTCTTGTTGCGGAGCACAGGCTCCAGACGCGCAGGCTCAGTAGTTGTGGCTCACGGGCCTAGTTGCTCCACGGCATGTGGGATCTTCCCAGACCAGGGCTCGAACCGGTGTCCCCTGCATTGGCAGGCAGATTCTCAACCACTGCGCCACCAGGGAAGCCCCTGGGTGTCTTTTATTTTTAACTGATTTGAGAAATTCTTTATATATTCTGCGTAACAATCCTTTGTTGCATGTGTTACAAGTATCTTCTCTCAGTTTGTAGGTTATCTTTTCACATTATAGTGGTGTCTTTTGATGAACAGAAATTTAAAATTTTAATGTGTCACATTTATCGACCTCTTATGTTATAGTTGATCACTGGTTTATCTCAAGAATTTCCCTACTCCAAGGTCATAAATACATTTTCCTATATTTTTACCTAATTTTCTTAAAGTATTGTTTTAATGCACTGCAGTTTTAATTGCACTGAAGTTATTTGTCTCAAAGAATGTACTGAATGCAGGAAACACTCTTCATTCTACTGAGGTGTCAGGCTCTGCTCTGGGCAACAAGGGACACATCATAAATGCGGCTAAACAAGGCACTCCCTGGATCTAATTTGGAACTATGCATGACCTTTTAAGTGATAAAAAAAATACTCTCAGGTGCAACATGGTTCTGGCATTGGTAAATGTGCAGAGGTCACGGAAAATATGAGACTTTATGAATCTCTTTAAGAGTAACTTCTCAAATATGCTTTGCTTCAAGGAACAGCAAAAGTTTGATACCAAATGAATTCTGTCAACAAAATTTACTTTCCTAAAAAGTAGAGAAATACCCTAATATTTTAAATTAAAAATATGTAGTGAGGAATGGATTAAGATGGTTAATATCATAACATACTGTATCGGTAGAACTTCAGACACTGCTTTTCCTTTGTGTAATTTTCTCAGTTCCTTTCCATTATTGACCAGCCTCTAGCCTCTCTTAGAACACTCAACTTTTCTCCATGCCTGGGAACCCACTGATTCCACAGACAGCACCACGAACTTTTTTGATTTGTTATGATGTCTTTTGGTGCTTAACAGCAATATTACAGTCTACCAGAGATCTTTCCACATCAAGTACTCTAGCTTAAAAACTGCTAATGAGATATCAGGTTGTTTTTAATGATTCAGAGAATAGTAATAAAAATAAAATATACACGTTCTTTGGCCCAGAACTTGCGCTTCTGGGAATTTATCCTGAGGAAATAGTTAAGGATTTACACCAAGATATAGCTACAATTATGTTTACTGCACCATTGTTTGTAAGATGAGAAACTTGGAAACAATTCTGATGTCTAACAGGAATGAGTTATTAAATATGTCAGGGTACATCCATTTGATAGAATACTAAGTAGCCCCCTTCTGAGCTTCAGAGTTTCACATCCAACTGTCTACTCAACAGTTCCACCTGTCTATCCAAGGGTGAACTTCTGATCATCCCCTCACAAACCTAGTCCTTATTTCAGAGTTGGGTTTTCTGTTACTTGTAGCCAAAAAGATCTTAACTGGTGATATGGTGTGGTAAGCTGCAGACTACAGAATAAAACTTCTATCAGAGGCTTTCTGCCATCTTAATTGGATTCCCTTTCAAAATACAGGTATGCCTTTACTTTATGGACCAGATGTAGCCCTGAAAAGTTGAGTTAATCAAATTTTTATAAAATTAGAATTTGCCTATTGGCATACATTATAATTTCATACAACACAGTTTTCATTGATGACTGACCTTCAAATGGATATCACCTTTATTGTCTGCATCTTATCCCTCTTGTGGTGGTTAAGAAGATAGATTTTTAGAGCTTGGTTTCCTCAGATCAAATCCCAATTCTGTCACTTACAAGCTGGGTACCTTAGACACATTACCTTTGTGTACCTCAGATTATTTTTTTTACTTAAAAACTGTAATAATAGAGCTCCCACAAAATGGGGTTTTGTGAAAGTTAAGCCTTTAATACAAATAAAGCACTTAAAAAGGGTTTGGCACCAATAAGCATTTAATTTTGTTACTATTCTATTATTTTTATCTCCAGAACGTCCCAAATTATTTCTAAATTCTATCCAGTTCTTAGATGTAAACACAGAATCCATAATTAACTTTCCAATTTTGTAAATTGAAGCTTTGTTTTTAAAAAATGATTGATAGTTTTTGAAGCTGGGTGATATATACACACAGGGGGAGTCCATTTTACTGGTCTATCTGTGTATATGTTTGAATTTTCCATAATACAAAGTAAAAAGGCTTAAAGGAAGCACGTCTTCCCTGTCATAAATTAAGTACAAGCATATATACCCTTCAAAGGGCAATATTTTATTCAAATGAAAATCAAAGGGGCTTCCCTGGTGGTGCAGTGGTTAAGAATCCGCCTGCCAATGCAGAGGACAGGGGTTCGAGCCCTCTCCGCCACATGCCATGGAGCAGCTAAGCCCGTGCGCCACAACTACTGAGCCTGCGCTCTAGAGCCCGCGAGCCACAACTACTGAACTCATGTGCCACAACTACTGAAGCCCGCACGTTTAGAGTCCGTGCTCCCCAACAAGAGAAGCCACCGCAGTAAGAAGCCCGCGTGCCACAACGAAGAGTAGCCCCCGCTCGCATCAACTAGAGAAAGCCCGCGTGCAGCAAGGAAAACCCAACACAGCCATAAATAAATAAATAAATAAATTTATTTATTTAAAAAAAAAAGAAAATCAAAGCACTGTATTTCACTTACTATACTACTTCAATTGCCTGTTTGCGGAGGGGGGTGGTATGTGTGCACAAATTTAGAGCATTAGCTAAGTAAATAAGCAAGAAGAAAATTCCTGGCTGCCAAAATTTATAATTCATCCAAGAAATTCTATGAGGCACCCTGGACTACAGGTGAACAGTTGGCACCAATGGTATATTTAAATATTATACTGTAGAGCAGACCATCTAGAAGCTGTGCTCCACTTACTCCAAGAAGACAGTCAGACACTGGTTCATGTTTAACATATTATTCAATAACATCACACAAAGTTGAGAACAACAACAACAAAAGTTGGTTGCCAAGTGATTCATCCTTTGTTCTGCTGTACCTTCAGGCCCAAACAGTTTTGCTAAATATACAAGGTATGCTACACATATTAAGGGACTCCTGGCAGCAAGCTATTTCAGTCATTAAGTTGATCATGCACTG
Source organism: Balaenoptera musculus (assembly GCF_009873245.2). Taxonomy (NCBI): domain Eukaryota; kingdom Metazoa; phylum Chordata; class Mammalia; order Artiodactyla; family Balaenopteridae; genus Balaenoptera; species Balaenoptera musculus. The sequence continues at coordinate 56,216,062 of NC_045806.1, read as the reverse complement.
GATATGCTGTCTTGATTAATGTGCTATCAACAGAACTAGGATTAAATAAACTATGTAGCTAAGCAAATCACTGGGCAAAAGTACGATCTGACCACCACCACCACCACCCCGCCCTGTCTCTCTCTGTGTCTATCTTGCTTGCTCTCTCTCTCTCTCTCTCTCTCTCTCACACACACACACACACACGCACACACACCCCTTAACAAAGAGGACAAAATGCCTTCTCATGGCACTTAAAATGCCTTCTCATGGCACCCCCTTCTCAAAGAGGGCTTAAAATGCCTTCTCCTATTGACTTACTAGGTTTCCTTTATATATTTTCACCAACTTGTGTGAATACTCCTGAATCAGAGCTATTAGAGTTTGTTAAGGATTGGATAGTTTAGTAAAGCAGCCCTGAGACTGATAATCAAAAAGTGCTCAAGATGCTCAAGATGGGCTAATCGAATAAACCTAGAGAAACATCTTCTAAAGGGCTCTAAAAGAAGCCTGGGAATCAGTAACCTTATGTTCAAGCTAGCAACATTAATACGTTATTTTAACACTTACCAAATTACAAAGCATCTTTCTGCTTCGATTTCCCCTCTTCATTTAGGAAAGCTTTGCCATCAGCCACTTGAGGTGTTAAACTATTTTAACAGATCACCTGTCTATTTTCTGAGTCTATGACAAGAGACTATATAACTGCAACCTGAAAAGTAGATAGTCTTATAAGAGAATGAATACAGAAAAGGAGGGAAAAAAGGATAAGGAGGGATGCAAATGGAACACTTTTTAAAAAGCAGAAGGAAAGCTAGGTTGAAACAGTATTACCAAGATCAATGAATAGTTTTGAGAAGGTACATCAAGTATGGCCAAAAGATCATGAAGAACGAGGACTGAGTAAAGGCCAATGGGTTTGGAAATTTAGCCTGGAATCACACTGACACTGGTTTTAATATAATGGTGAGAGTGGATGAGAGCTATACTGTAAGGTATTAAGGAAGGAGGGTAGAGAGGAAATGGGATAGCCAGTCCAGAGCATTCATTTGGAATGAATTTGCCCCAAGAAATCTGAGATGACTTCTTCACCCAATATCTCTGTTAATTTTCATAAATCCTTTCATTTGGTCATGCTGCTGCTACCTCTGGTTCTGCTCAGAAATAAGATCAGATTGTGTTCCCCACCATGGCCCACGAAACATCTCTTTCATTCAGACTGTTCTAAGATTTTCATCTCCTCCAGGAAACCATCCTTATTTCATCCAGTGAAAACTATTTCATTGCTTTGCTTAAACTTTTAACTCCAATGACATTACTGTACTCTCCCCAGGCCCCACTATGTTAAATTTTGACTGAACTTATTTCTGACATATAATGATGTTAATTCCTTATTCTATAATTCTTTATTGATCTACAGATACATTTATACTTCATACCTAGCAAAGTAAGACTCAGATTCTGAAGAATATGACTACTTCTATGACCTGGTGAATGATCCACAGAAAATAATTTGTTGATGGGGCCTCAATTCATTATATACAAGAAGTAATTCTGCAGTACAAGTGAAGGAAGGAGAAAATATCCCATATCAATTACACAAAACTCTTTTCATTTCAAGTATATGTACATGTTGTTTTGCTCCAGTAATAGTCTGAGAGTTCAGACAGGTTATATTTTAGATGCTATGTCAAGTCTTCCACTCCTGGGTTGGTTTCAAAGATCTTTTCACCTGTTAATTGACAACAGATAAACCAGGCATTGTACGCTTTATTGGCTTGCTCCCTAGCCTAGGCCTGTGATTTCTTACAATATATTTAAAACTCTATTACTGGGACAATTCAATTAACAAATCTTCCAGGAATAAAGCTCCTCTACAATGAAATTGGCTCTGTTTAAAAGAAGCACCACTTCATAATCACACAAAGCAGCACTAGTATGCCTCATAGTCAAACACAGTTGCTAAGCTACACATTTGTGTGGCCATAGATGAGCAAAATAACTTCTGGGCAAAGCTCCTTAAACCCTCCCCTTCCCTTCAGTCCAAGGCTCCTTAATGGCTGTTTAATGTTTTCTATCACATTTAATGTTATTTGTCTACACACAATTGAAAGTAGACAAAACTGTTCAAGGGCCAAGAAATCAAATTTTCTGTGTGACTGACTCACCTTTCTACTCCTCCCCGCCCCGCCCCTCCCCCATTCCTATCTTGGTGGTGCTTCTAATTTATTATCTTTTTTCCCTTATCAAAAAAAAGGGAAAGATCTTGATAGAAGCTTTCCACATCTCTAGCCAACACAGCCTGTATTCAGTTCCCTTAGTGGAAAACAAACCAGGGAGTGACTTGGCTGTAGCTGCTTCTGGGAACAAAATGAGCACTGAAGGTTTTTCTAAGATTTAGCACCTGTCTTATCCTCCAAAGTCTTTTCCCTGAAAATTCCCTCCCCAAACCAATCCTGTCTTGAGAACTCCCCATTCTATGATATTCCAAGATATATATTTTACACGTTCTGGGACATCATGTTTATTGTTATTTAATGTTTTGATACTATACTTATCTTTTCCGGTATTTTTACCATTTATCACAAGGCTTTTGATAATCAACTATGACAATAAATTGTCTTCTCTTTTTTAATCATAGAGCTTCTGTCTAACAGATATAATTGGGTATCTTGGATACTGGTCATACAGGTATACTTCATTTTAAGCAACTATAGGTTTCTTAGACCACTTAAGAAAGTCATACAAAGCAATGTACTAGAAATTCCTCTAATTAGCAAACTCCACTAAGATATTCAAAACATGATTAACTTCAACTGCATGAGAATACCTCTATAGCAGCAGCTGGCACATTTTTTCTGTAAAGGGCCAGATGGTAAATATTTGGGGCTTTGCGAGTCATACAGTATCTTTCACAACTACTCAACTCTGCCATTGCACTGTGAAAGTAGTCATAAACAATATGTAAATGAATGAGCATGGTGGTGTTCCAATAAAACCTTATTTACAGACAGATAATAATAAGTGTTGGCGAGAGTGTGGAGAAATTGGAGCCCTTGTAAACTACTGGTGGTAATGTAAAGCAGTGCAGCCACCTTGGAAAACTATCTGGCAGTTTCTCAAAAGGTTAAGCACAGAGTTGACATATAATTCAGTAATTCTACTCCTAGGTAAATATACAAGAGAAATAAATATTTAAGTCTACACAAGAACTTGTACACAAATTTTCTTAGAAGCATTATTGCTAATAGCCCAAAGATGGAAACAACCAAATGTTCATGAACTGATGAGTGGGTAAATAAAATGTGGTGCTTTCATACAATGGACTGTTCTTCAGCCATAGAAAGAAATTAAGTACTGATACATGCTACAACATGGGTGAACCTTGTAAACACATGCTAAGTGACAGAAGTCAGCCGCAAAGGACCATGAATTATATGATTTCGTTTATATGAAATCTCCATCATCGACAAATTCATAGAAATAGAAAGTAGAATAGTGGTTGTCAGGGGCTGGGGGCATTAGGGGGAATGGGAAGTGACTACTAGTGGGTATGGGGTTTCTTCTTGGGGTGATGAAAATGTTCTAAAATTGATGGTGATAATGGGTTGCACAACACTGTGAGTATACTAAAAATCATTGAACCGTAAAATTTAAATGAGTGAACTATATCTCAATAAAGCTGCTATTTAAAAAACATTGATTTACAAAAATAAGCAGTGGGTTGGATATGGCATGAGAACCATAGTTTGCCAACCCCTACTCTATAAGGATACAGATGTAAAAAACCTCTTGGAGATACTCTTTACATTACATACATAAAACTTTTATGTACATATACAGGATTTCACCTGCATATGCTCTATTAATGTTTGTGTCTTCCATTATAAATGCATTTATATACACAGATACACATATACATATACATATATAGGTAGCTTAATAGATATTTTTTGTTAAGACCAGTAGCCACAAGTTTTGTTTCTGTCTTTAAATCACAAACACTAAAGTGACTGATAAAGTCCTCAGAGAAAATTTTGGTGTTCCATGTTTTGTCAGTTCTTGGTAGTCAAGTTGCACCATGGCCATAAAACCTTCTCTGCTGCTTCACAACATATTCATGAGTAACGAAAATGACATCAGAGAAGGAGAGAATTCACAGAGATAGAAAATAGAAGGTATTCATGTATTAGGTAGAGCAGAGGTCAGAAAACTATGGTCAATCAGAGTCACTGCCTGTTTTAAATTTGTTACTGATGTGCAATTCATATAACATAAAATTTACCATTTTAAAGTGCACAATTCAGTGGCATTTAGTACATTCACAGTGTTATGCAACCATCACTTTTATCCACTTCTGAAATATTTTTATCACCCCCAAAGGAGACCCCACACCTTATTAAGCAGTCATTCCCCATTCCTGTCTCCCCACATTTCCTAGCAACCACTAATTTGCTTTCTGCCTTTATGAATTTATCTCTTCTGGGTATTGCATATAAATCAAATAATATAATATATGGCCTTTTGTGTCTGACTTCTTTCACTTGGCATAATGTTTTGGAGGTTCATTCCATTTTATGGCTGAATAATATTCCTTTGTATGGACACACCATTATTTAATTATCCATTCATCCACTGATAGACATTTGGGTTGTTTCCACCTTTCGGCTATTGCAAATAGCAATTCTACGAACATTTGTGTAACAGTATTTGACTATCTGTTTTTCAACTCTTTTGGGTATATACCTAGGAGTAGAATTGCTGGGTCATATTGTAACCCTACGTTTAATCTTTTTGAGGAACTGCTAAACTGTTTTCCACAGTGGCTGTACCATTCTACACTCTAACCAGCAATATACGAGGGTTCCAATGCCTCCAGATCCTCATCAACACTTATTATTTTTCATTTTTCTTAAATTATAGCCATCCTAGTGAGGTACAAAGTGATTTTGACTTGCATTTCCCTAATGACTAATAATGTTCCACATCTTTTCATGTGTTCTTGGCCATTTGTATATACTCTTCGGGGAAATGTTGCTGTTTGTTTTTGTAAATGCAGTTTTATAGGAACACAGCTATGTTTATTTATTTATGTATTGTCTATGGCTACTTATGCACTGAACAGACTTGAGTAGTTGTGACAGAGACCAGATGGCCCAACAAAGCCCAAAATATTTACTATCTGGTCCTTTACAGAAGCGTTTACCTACTCCGAGGTAGAAGGTTGGACTAAAAAATTGTAGGAAGTGTTTTTACTGCACCATTGTAAAGGTTCATGGGTCATTCACTGGTTTGCTCAATTTCATCACTAAGAAAACTTGGAGTGGCAAGATTCAAGCTCACACTGGAGGTTGCCTTAACAGCCAATTCAAAAGTAAAGGGAGCTAGAAAGCCAGACCTCTTATACTTTGTTAAACTAATGATTATTGTACTTAACTGCCAGCATAAAAATCCAATGAACCCTTCAATTGTCAAAGCCATAGCATGTAATCATGGTTTACCACAGATATTTTAGAAGGTTTATTTAGCAAGCTCTTCAAGAAAGGAAAATGAAGGGGCACTCAAAAGCCAGAACTGTCTAAATAGATTATGGAGGAGGCATTTAACAAGTACTTTCCTGGCATTCCGACTCTTAAACCTTTAGTGGTATGGGTTTCAGATGACTATTTATCATTGTTTAGGAGTCTGGCTCACCTCCTGCTTCTGGTTATTTTTTCCTCGATCAATAATAATATTGATAGCCAAAGCATACTTCCTTTCATTTATCTGTAGCTATAAAGATTCTCACTTTGGCTTACCAGCTTGAGTTCAAATGTTTAAAAGTCCCAGCTGTATTTAGGGGAGCCTCTACTTGTCAGCGTTTCTAAAATCTCAGCATATTAACTTTGACTTTGGTATTACACTGCTATAATCAAATGTAAATAAAACTTGGAAAAACTTATACATTTGAGATTATATAAAAGGTTTGAATTAAAAGATAAACCTCAGAAACTCAACTACATATGATCCTTATATAGGTTTGACAAGAATAGGAATTTAGACTGTTACAAAAAACCAGCAGTGTCTCTTATGACAGGAATTATAAATCACACAAAGAGGAATCAATCTACAAGAATGCTTATTTACTGGAGGCCCATGTAAAATTCATTCCCTAAACAAGAAAAGGTATAAGCTTGTTTTTGTATGCTGCATATTCAATATTTACATGTATTTTTAGCAATTTTTTTCTCAAATGCTGATTTATCTTCAATGTCATAAAACTATGTCATATGGAAATGGCTTTCCCTTAACTTGGGGACAATTTCACAAAACGTCTCTTTCTCCATAAAACTCATTTAGCATCACAAGTAGAATAATGTAGTCTACCTCGGTTCATGGCTCTGGTCATACCACATGACATACAAGAAAGTGACAGGGGCCACTTGAAGATCATAGTGAAAAGGATACAGTCAGAGATGAAAAAGGACTATCAGAGAGATTAAAGAAATAAATTCGGTGAGTCACTACTAACCTAGAGGATATTAGATAGTCTGTTATTCACACATTGGCTTATGAAACACACAGGTTAGATGTACTAAATTCACTGATGGTAACTACTGGCCCCAAAATGACAAACTATATATAATTACATCAATTAGGGTCTCATTATTTTAAAAGAAACATAGGTGAGAAATCAAAATTACCATTTATAAAAGTACAACTTACCATGATTTATGGCTGTTATACCAAAGGGCTGAGAAGCTGTCAACAAAATACCTACCTACCCATCCCCAACATTCACTAGAGATCTGTACAGAACCACAAACTAGCAAGTTTATAAAAACTTGTCTAAAACATGAAACAGAATAAAAAGAAAGCATTGCTGGGATTTCCTTGGTGGTCCAGTGGGTGGGACTCTGTGCTCCCAACGCAGGGGGCCCCTGGTTCGATCTGGGGAACTCGATCCCGAATCTATGCCACAACTAGGAGCCCAAAGCCGCAACTAAAGAGCCCACATGCCGCAACGAGGATCCTGCGTGCCGCAACTAAGAACCATTGCAGCTTAAATAAATAAATAAATATTTTAAAAAAGAAACCATTGTCATAAGACATTGGAGAAAAGGCTTATAGGTTTTGTAAAGGAAAATAATCCCTGACTAAAATCATTTGAATTTTTTGAGGAAAAAAATAAGTTAGCCAAAGGATAATAATAAATATTTAGACCTTGAATGGTTTTAAGAATATATTCCACAGAATTCTAGGATACAGAGGTACTTCAGGGGTTCTGCCAATATTTAATATGAAAATCATTGAAATATTTTTGGTTATTTTAAAAGCTATAGAAATGTTACATACCATAACTATATACCTATGTTGAAGGCCACCTATTCTTTAACTTGTTTTAGCAAGTCAACTAGTATTTGTTCAAACCTCAGAATAAATCTTGTCTTGCCATTTCTGTGCATTTATTTAAATTTGCCTGGATGGGTTTATGACTAGGAAGGTCACTCCCTTCCTCTTAGGGATCTACATTTCTGCTCATATAAAATTTTATTTTATTTTTATTTAATTTTTTAAAAAAATTTTTGGCTGCACTGCATGGCATGTGGGATCTTAGTGCCCTGACCAGAGATTGAACCCGTGCCCCCCGCATTGGAAGCGCGGAGTCTTAACCACTGGACGCCAGGGAAGTCCCTGCTCATATCAAAAACAAATTTTTAACATCTTTATTGGAGTATAATTGCTTTACAGTGTTGAGTTAGCTTCTGCTGTATAACAAAGTGAATCAGCTACATGCATACGTATATCCCCTCCCTTTTGCGTCTCCCTCCCATCCTCCTTATCCCTCCCTTCTAGGTGAATGCAAAGCACCAAGCTGATCTCCCTGTGCCATGCAGCTGCTTCCCACTAGCTATCTATTTTACATTTGGTAGTGTATATATATGTCAATGCTACTCTCTTACTTCGTCCCAGCTTACTCTTGCCCCTCCCCGTGTCCATATGTGTCTAAGATTGCCTGGCATCAGATTGAGCTTGTGCACATCTGTTCAACGTACCTCTTTGCCATGTTATAAGAGTGTGTTGTAAAATAACAAGTGACGATGTAATATACTGCATTACCATTTATGCACTTATTTGTGAGTTTATGCTTGTTTCTCTTATACTTTTGTTAAAGAATATGAGCCCTTGTCAGAAAATGATTCAACTTCAAAATAAAAGTTTCCTACTACTCTTCTTTTAGGCTTCAAGATCAGTTAATTAAATAATAATCTATGATTACAAGATGAGCTATTAAAATTTGATGGCATTTAGAGTTATTTATCTGTATGAATTAGGATTTTATCCATAATATGCATCAAAACCAACATAAAGAACACAACAAATGTTGAGACAGATATAGGATGTAACTAACCATCTATAATGCCCTTATTTCAAATTTTGGTGTTCATTAAAGCAGTGCTATTCTAATTTATTGACTTTATAACAAATGATAAAAATTGAGCTTATAAAATAAATTATACCAATTAGGTGATTTTTTAATACAAATAATGGGATAAATTTGGTGAGTGATGATATAAATAACTTACAATGTGATGTGTTCTATGTTAACTGTATAAGCCAAAAAAGAAACATGGGAGTATTTCTAGAAAACATCAAATCTGTGTGACGTCAACTCTCTGTGATGTCTTTAAAACTTTAAAGAGTTTTTTTTGAAAATACTGGGAATTTTCAAGAATAGCCAAAAGAAGGATATTATTCTTCTCTGTCATACTATGATATAAATATTTTAGATACAATGTGGAATATTATAATGTACCTCTGAGTTTACATCTTAAGATGGAATAGAAATAGAGAAATGATCGAAGGGATTAGTTTGGGTGCACAAGGGAAGGTTGCTATATGATGATAATAATAGATTAAAAGGATGAGTGAGGTCTCTTTAGTTTTGAAAGATGATGACTAAAATGGGATATTATCATAGTCAGACCATAACATGAACATCATGGGAGAGGTGAACCCAAACATGTCTGTCAAAAATACTGGAACAAATGAATTCTGTTTGAAATTTCTGGGATTTGAGTTTAAAAAATGTTAACAAAAACAGAAGGAACACTTCTCATGGTGGGCAGTAAACTTAAGAGAATCTCCAAAGATGGTTTAGAATATAAATATAAATGATGTTTGTAAAACGTCAGATTCATGGATAATGGAGTCATTTTACTGGGAGAGCTAGGATGCATGGAGCTTATCCAAAACACAGGAGGTTGGGGACAGCAGAAGCAATCATGCCATTCTACAACACATTCCTTAACGCCTCTTTCTGTTCAACATAGAATAATAATTTGAGGAGTGCCTTGCAGAGGGAAAAGGGTTTCCAGTTACTTGAGTAGGCAGGATTGGAACCACGATGATTAGGTTGATCTCCCTATTACATTTTTATATTTAACCTTTCAAATATGATATGTCTAAAGAACTTGAGGTTGTGCAAGTTCAGGGAAGTCTCTGGAGTCAGACATTTCTCTAAGCTACCAGTAGAAATTATAAATTTAAACCAATATGACAGCTTCACTTCTGGTCAAGATAGAGTAACAGCCTGAAACAACCACAACAAAGCAATAAAGCTTTTTTAAAGACAAAATATATAAAACAAAGGTTTATAAGACCCTGGACATCAGAAAACAAAAGAGAATGGTCCATGAGAGACTGGAAACAAATGAAGTAAGTGCAGTGATTGTCCCAGCTTAGTGCTACGAGAGAAGAAGAACCCAGGTGGAGTTTGGCAGACTCCCTGAGTTGAGGAGACAGAGCTGAATGTCTGAGAAGACCAAGGTATCTTATTCTTAATCACAGAATGGTGTACCAGAGAGGAGAGAGCAGCACAGAAAGAAAATCCTAGAGGTCTGTTAAAGATTCCCACTTGAGTATTCAGCAGAGTACTGATCAGTGCCACTGCATGAATGTGAGGAAACTACCCAAGACAGGGGGGAAACATCCAAATACATTAGAGGGAATAGCACCCAGTGATCATGCAGGGCCCAGGAATAATGTCTGCTGGTGGAAAAACCCATACTTATGAGTCATTGAGTAGAGTAACCACTAAGGTTTGGGGAATAATTAGTACTAGAGAGACTGAGCTCTTCTCTGTACTCCACTAACTAATCTTAAAAGCAATACCAGAAAGGATTAAACTGTTTTTTTTTAAACCCAGATTTTATAGAATTGCCATTACATGATGCTATCTTTTTTTTTTTAATTTTATTTATTTATTTTTGTCTGTGTTGGGTCTTCGTTTCTGTGTGAGGGCTTTCTCTAGTTGCGGCAAGCGGGGGACACTCTTCATCGCGGTGCACGGGCCTTACACTATTGCGGCCTCTCTTGTTGCGGAGAACAGGCTCCAGACGCGCAGGCTCAGTAATTGTGGCTCACGGGCCCAGTTGCTCTGTGGCATGTGGGATCTTCCCAGACCAGGGCTCGAACCCGTGTCCCCTGCATTAGCAGGCAGATTCTCAACCACTGCGCCACCAGGGAAGCCCTAAACTGTTTTTAAAAACTTAACTGCCTCCCAGAACAGAGCTAAAGAATATTACTGGAATACAAAAATATCCAGCACCCACAAAACTGAAAACTTTTGTACATCCAAGGACAAAATTCTCATATCAAGAGAATGAAAGGACAGCCCACAGAATGGGGGAAAACATTTGCAAACCATATCTATGATAAAGGATTAATATCTAAAATATATAAAAAATTTCTACAACTTGACATACAAAAAAAAAAACCAATTCAATGAAAAATGGGCAAAGGACTAGAATAGATATTTCTCCAAAGATGATATACAAACGGCCAATAAACACATGAAGATGCTCAACATCACTAATCATTAGGGAAATGCAAATCAAAATACAAGACTTCACAATACACTTCACACCCATTAGGATGGCTATTATTATTTTTTTTAAAAAAAGGGAAAATAACAAGTGTTGGTGAAGATATGGAGAAATTGGAATCCTTGTGCATTAATGGTGGGAATATAACATGATGCAGTGACTGTGGAAAACAGTGTGGCAGTTCCTCAAAAAATTAAACACAGAATTACCATAAGATTCACCAGTTTCACTCCCAGATATACAAAGCAGAGACTCAAATAGACACTTGTACGTCAATGTCCATAGCAACGTTAATCACAAAAGTCAAAAGGTGGAAACAACCCAAATGTCCATCAACAGATGAATGGACAAACAAAATGTGTTATTTTGACACAGTGGAATGTTATTCAGTTGTAAAAAGAAATGAAATTCTGATACATGCTACAACATGGATAAACCTTGAAAACATTATGCTAAGTGAAAGAAGCCAGTCACAAGGGACCATGTATTGTATAATTCCATTTACATGAAATGTCCAAATCTAAAGGGATAGAAAATAGATTAGTGGTTGCCAGGGGCTGGGGAAAGTGGGAAATGGGGAGTGACTATTTAATGGCTAAAGGGTTTATTTTGGGGGTGCTGAAAATGTTCTGAAGTTAGATAGTGGTGATTGTTGTACAACACTGTGAATATACTAAATGCCACTGAGTTGTACACTTAAAAATGGTTAACATGGTGAATTTTGTTACGTGAATTTTACCTCAATAAAAAAAATTAACAAATTGAAGCTACCATTCTATAAAATGAATTATACACCATGACCAAGTAGGTCTTATTCCAGGTATGCAAGGCTGGTACAACATTTGAAAATCAATTAATATGTTTGATTATATGATTAATACAATAATCCATCATAACAGGATAAATAAGAACATCATTATGATCATATCAACTGATACATAAAAAACATCTGACAAAATCCAACATCCATTCATGAAAAAACTCTCAGAAATTAGGAATAGAGAGGAAGTTCCTCAACTTGATAAAGAGCATCTACAAAATGACTACAGCTAACATCATACTGTGTGGCATTGACAGCATGATATGTACACAGACTAACAGAACAGAGAACCCATAAATGGGCCTACAAAAAATATGCCCGGGCTTCCCTGGTGGTGCAGTGGTTAAGAATCCACCTGCCAATGCAGGGGACACGGGTTCAAGCCCTGGTCCGGGAAGACCCCACATGTCGCAGAGCAACTAAGCCTGTGCGCCACAACTACTGAGCCTGCACTCCAGAGCCCGTGAGCCACAACTCCTGAAGCCCGCACACCTAGAGCCTGTGCTCCGCAACAAGAGAAGCCACCACAATGAGAAGCCTGTGCACCGCAACAAAGAGTAGCCCCTGCTCGCTGCAACTAGAGAAAGCCCCCACACGGCAACAAAGACCCAATGCAGCCAAAAATAAATAAAATAAAAATTTTTAAAAAGCTTTAAAAAATATGCCCAATTTATTTTTTAACAGCTTTATTGAGGTATAATTCACATACCATAAAATTCACCCTTTTGAGAATTCCCCAGCGGTTCAGTGGTTAGGACTCCACATTTTCACTGCCCAGGGCCCAGATTCAATCTCTGGTCGGGGAACTAATAAGATCCCACAAGCCACATGGAGCAGCCAAAAAAAAAAATTCAACCTTTTATGTGCATAATTCAGTGGTAGCTGGTATATTCAGAGTTGTGCATCCATCACCAGTATCTAATTTTGGAAAATTTTTGTGACTCCAAAAAGAAATCTCATGCCCTAATACAGTCATTTCCCACTCTCTTCTCATATTAGCCACGGCAACCACTAATCTACTTTCTGTTTTTATGGACGTTCCTATTCTGAACATTTCATATAAATTGAATAATACAATATGTGGCCTTTTACACCTAGCTTCTTTCAGTTACCACGTTTTCAAGGTTCATGCAAGTTGTAGCATGTACAAATACTTACTTTTTATGGTGCAACTGATTTTTGACAAAGAAGCAAAAACAGTTCAATGGAGCAAGTATAGTTTTTTCAACAAATAATGCTGGAGCAATTGAACATCCATAGACTTTTTAAAAATCCATCTTGAACTAAACTTCATCCTTATACAAAATTAAGTCAACATAGATTGCTATCTTAAGTGTAATACGTAAAACTACAAAACTTGTAGGAAAAAAAAAACATAGAAGCAAATCTTCAGAACCTAGGACTAGGTAAAAAGGTCTTAGGGTTGGCACCAGAAGCATGATCCATTTTTTAAAGAAGTGGTAAAATTGAACTTCATCCAAATTAAACCTTTTGCTCATCAAATACCCCCTTAAAAAGATGAAAAGATAAGCTACAGACTGGGAGAAAATATTTGCAAACCACAGAACCAACAAAAGAGTAGTATGTTGAACATATAAAGAGCTCTCAAGATGTAATGGTTTACAAAAAATCCAATTAGAAAATGAAAACAATGACAGGAAGAGAGAGACATTTCACCCAAGAGGATATACAGATGGCAAATAAGCACATCAAAAGATGTTCCACCTCGTTAGCCATTAGGAAAATGCAACTTCAAATCACAAATGACATATCACTATACACCTATCCAAGTGGCTAAAATAAAAATCAGTGATATCACCAAATGCTGGCAAGGATGTGGAAAAACTGGATCACTCATATTTTGTTGGTGGGAATGGAAAATAATACAACTAGCTTGGATAACAACTTGGCTGTTTTTTATAAAACAAAACATACAACTACCAGACAACCCAGCAATTGCACTCTTGATCAATTATCCCAGAGATATGAAAACTTATGTTCACATAAAAACCTATATAAAAATGTTCATATCAGGTTAATTCATTATAACCCCAAACTGGAGACAGACCAGATGTTCTTCAACATGTGAATGGTTAAACTGTAGCAATAAAAAGAACAAACTACTGATACACACAACAACTTGGAACTGTGATGAATGAAAAAGCCAATCTCAAGGACATATACTTTATGATTCCTTTTATGTAACATTCTAGAAATGAGAAAATTATAGAGATGGAGAATAGATTAGTGGTTGCCATGAGTTAGGTATAGGGCAGGGAGAGTGGGTGTGGCTAATAAAATAGCAACAGGAGGGATCCTCATGGTAATGAATTTTTTTCTGTATTTTTACCATATCAATGCTAATATCTGGTTGTTATATTGTATTATAGTTTTACAAGATGTTACCACTGGGGGAAACTGGGTAAATGGTATACAGGATCTCTCTGTATTATTTCTTACATGTGCATGCCAATCTACTATTACCTCAAAATAAAAAGTTTATAGTAAGTACAGTTCCAAGAGCGCATTCATAAGTCCAATTTGTTTGTAAGTCCAACAAAGTTAGCCTAAGTACCCAACTAACACAATCGGCTATATAGTACTGTATTTTCATAGGTTTGTAATACTTTTCACACAAATAATACATAAAAAACAAACAAACAGAAAAAATAAAGAAAACATTTTTAATCTTGCAGTACAGTACCTGGAAAAGTACAGCAGTACAGTTCCACAGCTGGCATACAAGGGCTGGCATCGAGTGAACAGGCAAGAAGAGTTACTGACTGGAGGAAGGAAAGGACGTGGGAGATGGTAGAGCTGAAGGATCGTCAGCAATAGGAGATGGAGGGCAAGCTGCAATTTCACTCATGGCTGACATTGATGGAACACACACTTGCATCTTTGAAAGTTCACAACTTGAAGGTTCGTACATAGGGGAATTACTGTATGTTGATTTTTAAAAAGAAGAGGAAATTAAGACTTTCTCAGAGATACAAAAGCTGAAAGAATTCACCACCAGCATACCCAAAGTACAAGAAATGTTACAGCATATCCTTCAGGAAAAAGTAAAATGACAACAGAGAGAAACATGGATCTATTCAAAGGAATAAAGAGCAACAGGTATGGTAACTATATGTGTAAAAACATAAGGTTTTTTTCTTATTGTGTATAAACCCTAAAGCAATCCTATAGTAATAAAACAGAATTATAGCTGTTAACCTAAAAAATGCAATAGAATCATAACAATATTCATTTAATCCAAAAGAAAGCAGAAAAATAAGGAAAAGGGGACAAAGAATAGTTGGGAGAAATAGAAAACAAATGACAAGATGATAGATTTAAACCTAACCATATCAATGATCATCTTAAATGTAAATGGTCTAAACACCTCAATTAAAAGGCAGAGACTATCACACTGGATAAAAAAGCAATACTCAACTGTATGTTGCCTACAAGAAATATACTTTAAATATAAAGACACAAGAAGGTTAAAAGTAAATGGCTGAAAAAAGATATACCATGCTTTCATCAATCAAAAGAAAGTCAGAGCATTTATATTAGTCATACAAACTAGATTTCAGACCAATGAATATAGTCAGGAACAAAGAAGGTTATTTTATAGCAATAAAGGGATCAATTCATAAAGAGGACAACAATTCAAAATATTTATGCACCTAATGACAGAGCTTCACAATACATAAACAAGTGAACTGCAAGAAGAAATAGACAAATCACAATTATACTCAGAGATGTCATTACTCCCTCTTCAATAATTGACAGAATAAGTAGACAGAAAATCAGTAAGGGAACAGAATACTTTGCAAACTATTATCAACCAAGGTGAATTAATTGATATTTATAGAACACTTTGCTAAGCATTTGAAGAGCACTCATTCTTTTCATCTGCACATGGAACCAAGATGGACTATATTCTGGGCCATAAAATAAGTCTCAATAAATTTAAAAGTGTTCAAGTCACAAGAAGTATTATCTCACCACAGTGAAATTAAAATAGAAATCAAGAACAGAAATATATCTGGAAAATCATAAAGTATTTGGAAATTAAATAATATACTTCTAACTATTCCATTGGTCAAGGAAGAAATCAAAAGGAAAATTAGCAAAAAAATTTTGATCTGAATGATGATGAATATACAATACATCAGAATCAATAATTTGGGGGAAATTTATAGCACTAATGGCTATATTTGAAAATAACAAGAAAGTTCTCAAATCAATGACCTCAGCATCTTACATTAAATAAGTAGTAAAAGAATAACAAATTAAGTCCACATAAGAAGAAATGTTTGTAAAAAATAACAATTTGATTCTAAAATTTATAAGGAAATGTAAAGCACCTAGAATAGTCAAAACAATTTTGAAAAAGAACAATGCTGGAAGACTTACACTACTTTGGGACTTAATATAAAGCTACAGTAATCAAGACAGTTTGTAACTGTGTAAAGATAGACAAAATGATCAATTAAACATCATAGAGTCCAGAAATAGACCTGCTCTTATATTGTCAATTGATTTTCAACAAAGGTGCCAAAGCAATACATTGGGGGGAAAAACTGTTTATTTAACAAATGGTGCAGAAACAAATAGATATCCATATGCAAAAAATAAATAAATATATCTTGACTGTTACCACACACTATATACAAAATTAGGTCAATATGAATCATAGAACTAAATGTAAGAGCTAAAACTATAAAACTTCCAGACAAAAACATAGGAGAAAATCTCTGTGTCCTTGAGTTTACCAAAGATTTCTAACTATGACATAAACCCAAAAATTATAAAAGGTAAAAATAATTAAATTGGATTTAACCAACATTAAAAATGTTTGCACACACGAAAAAGTTTGCCCTTCAGAAGACACCATTGTGAAAGTGTAAAAGCAAGCCACAGACTGGGAGAAATATTTGCAAAATATGTATCTGACAGAGGACTTGTATCTAGAATATATAAGGAACTCTTACAATTAAATAATAAGATGACAAAGAACTTAATAAAAAATAGGCAAAATACTTAAACAGACACTTCACTAAGCACATGAAAAGGTGTTTAATATCATTAGCCATCAAAGAAATGCATATTAAAGCCACTATGAGAACATTATACACTCACCAGAAATTGCTACGATTAAAAAACCTCACTATACCAAGTCTTGGAAAGGATATAGAATGACTGGGACTCATACTTTGCTAGTGGTAGTGAAAATTTTGGACCTTTGGCAGTTTCTAAACAGGTAATATATACCACTATATGTCCCAGAAATTCCACTATCTATTTATCCAAAAGAAATAAAAGCATAGGTACACACTTGTACACAAATGTTCAGAGGCAGCTTTATTTGTAATAGCTAAAAAGTGAAAACAAGTCAAATATTTATCAGTTGAAAGGAAAAACAAATTGTTATATATAATGTAATACTACTCAACAGTAAAAGAGGAATAAACTATTTATACACACAACATGGATGAATACAAAAATAATTATGCTGAGTGGAAGAAGCCAGATAAAGAATTCATTTACAGAAAATTTTAGAATCTGCAAACTAATCTGTAGTGACAGGAAGTAAATTAGTAGTTGCCTGGGAGAGTAGGAGGTGAATGGGGAGAGAATGGAGGGAACACAAAAGGGCACCAGGAAATTATTGGAGGTAATAGATATGTTCATTATCTTGATTGTGGTGATGGGTATATGCATCAAATTGTAGACTTTAAATGTGCTTTCTTGCATGTCAATTATACCTCAATAAAAGTGTGGAAATTACATGGCATAGTTAACACAATTACAATTTTATTCACAATTATGTTACTACTTTTAAGGATTTCTAAGTGTTTAAGATCAAGCCCCAAGAAAAGCCAGCTCTTTCTAGACAAAGTCCAGGAAAATGGCAGACTAGCAAGATAGAAAACTTTTAGATCATCATCTCCCTACTCCACCCAAACAACAGATAAAACTGTGGCTGTACCTACATCACCTTCAACAAAGGCCAAGTAGGAAACCTAGATTTCCACTCTAACCCAGCTATAAAGAGTTGCCCCTACTACCTCCCACTGGGGAGGTGTCAAAAGACTGAGTGGGGAGTTGGAACATTCATCCTTTTATGGCAGTAATGAGGTTTCCCCACCCCCCTTTGGTGTCAGTAGGTAAACCTGGACTTCCAGCCCTACCTAATGATAAGAAGACACTCCTCACCCTCCCTGCCAGGGTGGTGTCACTGGAGGCCTAGTGGGGAGCCTGAACCCCCACCTCCACCTAGCAGTAATGAAGCATCTTCTGCCTGTCAAGGAAGGTTGAGTGGGGAATCTAGACATCCACATCCACATGATGGGAACCAGGCAGTGCCCCCCTTCTCCCACAGGCGCAATGTTAGAGGAGGCCTGCTAAAACAGATTTAAATAAGAGGCAGAACTTATAGCATAATATCCCAAATGTCAAGGATTCAACTAAGAGTCACTAGTCATACTAAGAATCAGGGAAACCTCAACTGGAAAGAGAAAACACAATCAACAGACACCGATACTAAGATGACAAGAGATTAGAATGATCTGACCAGAATTTTAAATCGGCTATCATAACATTCTTCAAGGACCAATTACAAACACAATTGAAACAAATTAAAAAAATAGAAAGTCTTGGCAAAGAAAAAGAATATGTAAAGAACTGAATGTAAATTTTAGAACTGAAAAAAACAATAACCAAATTAAAAACTCAATGGATGGGCTCAACAGCAGAAGGGAGAAAACAGAGGAAAGAATCACTGCCTTGGAAATAGAACAATAAAATGGGCACAAGTTTAAGCAAAGTATGGTACATCCATACAGGGAATACTACTCAACAAAAAAAAGGAACAAACTATTGATACAGGCAACAACTTGGATGTATATCAAGAGTATTATGCTCTGTGAAAAAAAGCCAATCTCAAAAGGTTACATTCTGTATGTTTTCTTTTATATAATATTATTAAAATGACAAAGTTTTAGAGATGGAAAACAGATTAGCGGTTGCCAGGGGTTAAGGATGGTGATGGATGGGAGGGGGTGAGTTTGACTTCAAAGGGGTAGGTAGCAAGAGAGAGATCTTTGTGGTGATGGAATAGTGCTATATCTTGATTGGTTATACAAGTCTTCACATGCGGTAAAATGACATAGAGCTATATACACACACTGTACTCATGTCAGTCTCCTGGTTTTGATACTCCACTCTAGTTATGTAAAATGTAACCATTGGGGAAAACTGGATGAAGGGAAAAATCAGACTTCATTATTTTTGCAACTTCGTGTGAACTTTTTAAAATATTTTAATGATTTATATTGAAATTTATATTAAATTTTATATTAATTTAAAATATATTATATTGAAATTTATATTAAATTATGTCATTAACAATAAATTATTATTTTAACACAAAATGTTTAAAAAAGAAAAAATAAAATCTACATTGGAAACAACTAGAAGCATAATTCAACAAACTTGAATGATGCTTATGAATGATGGGTAAGATTCTGCAGGCTACAGAGACATCCTAAAGTGGGAAAACAGAAGTATTATACTTCAGTCATCCACACTACACAGTACTGAGTTTTTGGCTACCAAAGAGAAGTATAATTGAGGTTTACACTAATTCAACTATAGGTTACTCACCACTAGAGAATGGTCATTTTCAAATTAGGAAACATTGTCTTTCGGATAACAAGTTAGATAGAACAATCCTGGTACAAGGTAGGCTATCAAATATATTTGTGGAATGGATGAATGGGTAATCCAGTTTCCTTCTTATCTATGTCACTGTTGTTACAACTCTCACAACCTTTAAAAACTTCTTTTGAGGAGGGGTCCGAAGGGAGAGCAGAATTTTGGCTGTTTGGAGATAAATGATTGTTCCTCTCCTTAGGGTAGAGTGCTAGAATTTTGTTTCCTCCAGAACTGAAATAGTTAAAAACCATTGTTCCAAAGCACTGATTTCTAACTGTTACGTGGTACCATGCCTATGACAATTTGATTTGGGGATCTTATCCAAATCATTTTATGTTAAAGTGACTTCAAATTAATTTTGGTTTGGGAATCTCATGCTAACCATTGATACGATTATAAATACCTTGGGATGCTACTCTAGATGACAAGATGTCAGAGTGATTGAGATGCCATCCAGAGAATGTTATTCCTTGGAAAAACACAATGACCTCAGCTCCAGCCATTTACAACAGAGTCCCTTCATTAAAATACAGGAGAAGAGATTATCTTCTTAGAGAAGATATAGATATCTCTTAGAAGAGATAAAGGTTTTATTTGGGTAGCATCCATACAGAAAGGTAAGGGAAAAAAAGCAGGAAGTATTTTTCAAAAATACAACAAAAACAAAGAAAAACTAACAGCTTTTTTTTTGGTGTCCTCTTATTATGTAATTAATACCTTAATAGGGAAGGTTCTCAAGAGTAAGGAATGAATAGGGGTGGTAGTGGTGGAAGAAAGCTAAAATAAAGAAGGATAAGCAGAGACCTATTAATAGGGCTCAATTCTAGACCAAGGTAGTGGCAGAGAGGAATGACAAGGAGGGATATAAACTTTCTTTTGGTCTAATCTCATTATCCCCTTCTCAGTTCAAAAAATGTCCCTTATGCCCACCTCTCCCTTTCTGACTAGCTAGTTGCTTGTCCCTATTATATTTATGAATACTTAATCAAGATTTATTATAGCAGATAAATGTTAGTCCGGTTTTCTAAAGGAAAGTTCGAGGCAGTTGAGAGATAAAATGCAATTAAAGTCTAAAGCCTCAAATCTCATTGGTTTATTTTAAATCTTACATCTGATACTTACCCATCGTCATATTTTTTTTTTAGTCAGAGGGCATTGACGCTAACTAATGCATCAGACAGAGAACTCCTAACCATGCTGCTCTGGGGAAATTGGCGTAACGTCCCTCAAATATCAGGGGCTGGACTCAGTGCTGACAAGCGCTATACTGAGTGAAAGCCTCTCTAGTGCTAGGTTCAAAGATAACACATCAAGCCACTAATTGTTTTTATTCAGTAAGTAAGGCTATTAATAATTTACTTTCATTATACTGCCAAAGTTGAGGTCACATAAGGGAGCAGTTGCAGCATTCTGTAGGCATAATTCATAGCTTTCCATTCAATCTAGACACTTCAGTTGGATTGTCATATTTTCAAATTGATAAACCTGATGATCTTTAGAGAGCCTACCATTTGCTCCTTTCAGAAAACATTTTTCATTCACCAGTAAACATCTCAATAAAAAAATCTGAATGCCCACCAAATGTATATTCCTATGATAGATACTTAGACAGAAAGCAAAAAAAAAAAAAGTGGTTGGGGGAAACAAATGTCTCTCCTTCTGAAAGGTGTCTAAAATGGATATACTGACATGGTCACATGCAAAGCAGAAAAACTATTAAAGCCCAAGGGCTTCTAGGAAATGTCCCTCACTCTCGTTGATGCCTGGATGCCCTGCCTATTTCTAGAAAATACGTTCATGCCTTAAATGAACTCTTGTAAGGGCATCAGGAATTGTATTCTACCA
The DNA here is from genome assembly GCF_009873245.2 of Balaenoptera musculus. Taxonomy (NCBI): domain Eukaryota; kingdom Metazoa; phylum Chordata; class Mammalia; order Artiodactyla; family Balaenopteridae; genus Balaenoptera; species Balaenoptera musculus. The sequence goes on along the minus strand of NC_045806.1, from coordinate 56,194,840 downwards.
ATCATCTTTGTGACTCATACCTTTGGTCATGAGTTCCAAAGAGCATCAAAACAAACACTTTCTACCAAAGCCCAATTCAGAGCCCAATTCAGATGCTAGTGTCACAGCTTTATTTTCCATAGACCACAGCTAACCCAAAATCATTTCTATTTTTCTGGGCACAAGGTGACATGCAAGTACCTCTAGCTAATGATAAAAGTAGCTTCTTTGTCCCAAACTACCTATGCAAAAAATAAACACTTTCCCTTCCCAACAGTATGAGGAATACAGTCTTACCTACCAACATTTGAAAGGCCAAGAGTTTTAGCTATTGACCTTACTGAGTTCTAATGATATCAACTTTTATTAATTTCACCCTTCAGCAAAGTGTAAATGGAAATCACCTTTCCTTTTCCTTCTCCATCATTTCCACCCAGTCAGGTTGCTTAATAAATGTGCTGATTAGTCACTGATTATCCATCATCTTAAAAACTAATTTGAAAAGTAGATTTGGAAAAAACATCATTTCTGTTTGGAGGTAGACTGGGGTGCTCATGAACCCTGGGCTATCCACAGTCCACACATCTGAATTATGCACACAGTGTACCAAGTGTCACAAAAATGCTTTATTCAGCCAGCTGGAGACACAGATTTCACGCTGAGGAGTGCAGTGCTTCCTACAGGAACAATGCCCCTGTGGATAGTCAATAAATCTTTATTAAAAGCCTTCCTCACAGAGGGGAAAAGGGAGAGACAAGTGAACAAGGGGAGGGCTGGTTGGAAGTTTCTGTGACTGTTTTAGGAGGGAAGACTTATCGCAGACAAAAGGGAATGTCTGCAACCTTTCCAGCAGAGGGGAGTGGGGACTGAGAGAAGGAGTGATAAGTCATTTTGGAATAAAGCAGATTGGGCAGTCATTCCAAACCTTTGGCAACTAGATTGCTATTCACCAAAAATTCACAACCTCCTGTGTGTAAAGCATTATTACATTTCCCTGTTGCCACCAATAGCATCTACTTTTTTAAAAAATTAAGGGTCACAGGTTACATACTAAATATACATACTGATGACCTCACCTTTCTAGGTAACTTACCCAGCACCTTCAACTACCCAGAATTAGCCAATAACATAGAAGACAGCCAAAAATATACATTCTAAGAATAATCAAGCATTAAGACTTATGTTCTTCACTCATAAAAACATAGCATAGTATAACATTAGGATTAGGTTTTCATAAGAGGATTCCCTATTCCTCATTCAATGTATAGTCACTCAAAGTTGTACCTAAAAGCAACAAGCATATTTATCTGGTTTCCAGAGGTAAAAATGACTAGGAGTAGGGGAGCTGCCAAATACATGAAGTAGTAACAGCTGACAGCAGTGGAAGAGATTAAACAACTATAAAAAGCAGATATGAAAATTTTAAAACATTGCAGTCTGGGGACATTTAGTGTGTGGGGCAAACAGTCCTATTCATATCAAATGTCCCCACTGGAACAATTATAGTAAAGCAAAGCCAAAAATTGAGATTCATAATGATGGAAAAACTCTAACCTTGTCCTGATTTTGTCGTCTGGTAATATTACACCAATAGCTCCAAGCAGAAAGCCTTCTTGAGGCAGTGTGACACAGTGGGGGGAAAACAAATCACTTTCTAGTTACATAGCTTTAGAGGTATCAGTTAATCACAAAGTCTCAGATATTTTATCTGTAAAATGTGGATACGTACTACTTCCCTCACAAGACTGTCATAAAGACAAAATAAGATACTGTATGTAAAGTACTTTATAAAATATAAAGTGCTAAATAAATGATAGCTTTCCATTTTCTTTGTTCTGCTTGCTCTGAAATATGACTATAAAATTTCATAGTGGTTATCTTTCCTTTTTCATAACTTTCTGTGCTTTCTAGTTTAACACATCTCTCTTCCCCTCATATTTGCAAGGGATTATGGTACCATCACTCTAGGTGGACCTGAACCCTGCACACAACTTTGATTCCTCCCTTGCCATTCATAGCTAAGCAATGACCCTCTCCACCTTCCTAATCCCTCTTATAGCTTTCCCTTCCTTTCCATTCCCTCCAATACATCTTTGTCCAGACCCGTAGAGCTCATCTCTAACTGGTTCTCCTATATGTAGTTTCCCCCCACTCATTTGAGCTTTTCTATACCTGCTCTAAATACAGCTTTCTGTATGTCATTCCCTGGATCAAAAGCTTTCACTGGCTTCCCAGTGCCCTCAGGATAAAATCCAAACTCACCAAACTGGCATCTTTAAAAACCCATGGGAAGAATTTCTCACAGGTCTCAAGAAAATTGTGCCTCGGGACTTCCCTAGTGGCGCAGTGGTTAAGAATCCGCCTGCCAATGTAGGGAACACAGGTTCGAGCCCTGGTCCGGGAAGATCCCACGTGCCGCGGAGCAACTAAGCCCGTGCGCCACAACTACTGAGCCTGCGCTCTAGAGCCCACAAGCCACAATTACTGAAGCCCGCACGCCTAGAGCCCGTGCTCCGCAGCAAGAGAAGCCACTGCAATAAGAAGCCTGCGCACCGCAACAAAGAGTAGCCCCTGCTCAACGCAATTAGAAAAAGCCCGCACACAGCAACGAAGACCCAACGCAGCCATAAAGAAATAAATTTATTTAAAAAAAGAAAAAAAGAAAAAGAAAATTGTGCCTCTTCTCCGAAATTGGTTCATTTTTACCTTATGGACACCTGAAAATCGTTTTTTATTTTTGGCTGTGTTGGGTCTTCGATGCTGCACACAGGCTTTCTCCCTAGTTGCGGGGAGTGGGACCACTCTTCATTGGGGTGCGCCGGCTTCTCATTGAGACACCTGCAAATCTTACTTCCCTCCTTGAGCTATTTCCTTAGATACTCAGAGCCAAACTGAACAGCAAGGCTATAAAGTTCCCAGTGCTGGATACTTTGTATAAACCTTACCCTGGCCTCATTTTAGTTTCTTATATTTATTTTCCCTTCATACTCATTTCTCTTCCAATTTGCTCATCCTGTTATTGATTAATTTCTCGGTAAACCAACTCAAATCCTTGTTAGAATCAGGCAGTGTATAAAATGATACTGTGATGCTAAAGAAAATACATGCATATGAACAGAGGTGGAAAAGAGGCTGGATAGCAAAAGAGGGAACAGGATGAGGATGAGAATGAGGATTTTCACTGATGTGAAGATCAGTATTAGTTCAATTGTAAAGAAAATAGAGAGAGCCCTTTGGGGAACATTTACTATGAGAATTTGTCATGAGCTAACATGGAAACAAATGAAGCATTTATAATAACAAATCTGTTCCTGACAACATTTCTGAAAATAGAAAGTTCTATTGCTAACCTTTTGTCTTAAGATATTTTACCAAACAAAAAAAATTAAATGAAGTCAAAGCTAAGCAGAATAATATGATGACTTACATTTGTACTGCTTTGCTGCTTACAAAGCCCTTTCACATACAGTATCTCATTGGAACCATTCCGGACTATTCTTTTCTCTGTTGTAGAAGCCATTCACACTGGTAAGAAGCTGTTGCAAGCAGCATTCTCCATATCTGGGTCTTTAAAGATGTGGTATTTGCTGTAATAGAGATTCATATGGTATGTTGTTTGCCCCTCTCTTAATCCTCCTCTGCTGGCATTTCACCTTCTTCTCTAAATCACCACACTCTACTATGCCAATGTCAGTCTGATCTTTTTACCCATTCTTATGTTGAGTCTCCTTTCAGAAACCTGATCCAAACCCCCTTCTTTCTCCCTATGCCCAGCCCCAAAAGAACACTCTCCCATTTCTTTGCACGCCTGGGCCACTCCCTCTCCAACCTCCACCTTTCCAAGAAGGCACTTGTTTTTGAAGCATTTCAGCTATGAAGACCACCCACCATGGGGCTTGCTTATTGTTCTCATTCCATACTGTACAGCACCAACTTGTATCTTTAGATTGTAAGCTCCTCAGAGAAAGGATTTTCCTCTTTGTTTAGTGCAATCAACCTATTGTAAAGAACTGTGTATACTTACAGACTACCACTAATGCAGTTCTTCCTGGGTTTCACTGGAATTATCCAGAGTCATGCGACTTCACCTGGGCAGCATTTTTCTTCCCCTGAATTATTTGGGGCCCTCTTCCAAATTTTTTTAAAGAAAAAAACCAGCACTTTCTGCTTCCAAGAGTGCTGTCAGCTACACATTTGAATGTACATGCTTCTTCCTGCTTTATTCTATTTCTTACAGATAACAGTATCAAATTAAAAACCTTCCAAGAGGCTGCTACAAAGGTAAAACACAAAGCCATTTTCCTTCTGACTAACATACAGATAATCTTATTCATTCCTGCTGTACAGAAAAAAATTACACTGGTTCACTTGGAATCAAGTATATTCTAGCTATCATTAGTTACAATGCTGTATCAGTGGAATGATGCTGGCTAAAAAAATAAAGTCATTGATTTCCCTAGAACAAGCAGAGGGTAAAGAAACCTTAAGATACACAGAGTTACTGAATAATAAATCCCAGTCTTCAATTAATGCAAATATTTAATTACTTGAAGTAAACTTTAAAAATCATAATGCATTCGAGGATAAACAGATCAGATGGTACATAAATTCTTGTGTGAAACCAAGAATCAGATATAATCCAAAATCCTAACCTCAGAAATTGGATTCATAAGTATCAATATGGAAAGGAAAAGATGAGGTTTCTTATTTATTTATTTATTTATTGGACAAACTTGTCTCAAAGTCTGTACTAAAGAATTTTCTCAGAAAATATTCGCTGATTATAAATGCTGTCCCCAGGTCTAAGCAACAGTAAAAAGACCCAAATGTAGGCAACAGAAGAGGGAGAAGCAAGTACACTAAGATAATCCATAAACTATGATTGTCAAACCAGTTCTTTCTTCTTTCTCTAGGAAAATCTAGTCCATTTCATCGAAGCATTTCATCCAAGACCCCTATTTCATCCAATTCATGGGCAATAGTCTTCCCTTCTATCGCACTAGAACTTCTGTCTTATGCTCAATTATCTGGATGAATCAGAACATCTAACCCTTGCTCTTTGTGTATACAGACAAAGATGGACACCTTCTAAACTCTGTACCTGACACTTGCAAGTAGTCTTAAAGGAAAGTTCCAAAGAAGAGCATATGGTAGTAGTAGAATTGGAGGGATACAAACATGAATTATTCTAGCATCCAAAGTACATTTCTGTATCAACCCTACCTCTGAGTGATAACAAAAATGAAGACAAATTGCTTGAAAATGATGACTCCATAGCCAAAAGATAAGTTCATATCTGTAGCTACATAAAGAGTATATTCCATAGAGAAACAAAGCCCATATTGAGATCTTTGCACAAAGAATGTTAAACTTCTTGTATCAATACCTGGCAGTGTAAACATATCAGGACAGGTCTCGGAGATTCCACAACCACTGCCCCTTAGTAAGGATTTCAGAAGTGTGTGTCTAAAGAAAATAAAATACGACATGACAGGTGAAGTCAAGATGATTAAAATTTGGATTATTAAAATGATATTTTGACTATCTACAACGGGTTTAGTATGAAAGTGCAGCTTCTGTTCACAATGCTTTGCAGTGTCCCTCCAGGCAGAATTAAATGTGTAATATTTTCTTTGTTATGAAAACGTTGCTGTTAAGCAGTTAACATAGTATCTGCTGGGATGAAGTTAGAATATCTTTTCAGTTATAAAGAAAGAGGTATGGACTATAGTAAGTCTTTAATGTATACCAGATGATAATCTTTTACTTCCTAAAAGAAATACATTGGGTTAAGATGATTTAACACTGAATACTCAGGATCATACAAGCAATACTATTTTAAAAAGAGAGATTTCAGTGAATGTTCAACCTTGGAGTTCATCTGGCTAAACAAATGTTAACTATGGGCTATCATACGTGACCAACCAAGGTTGGTTTGCATCCCCTTTAATTACTAAATTATTTGCCGCACACCCTTTAAATAGTAAAGAGACATAGCTTAACTAGTTTCTTCTAAGTCCAGCAAGATCTACCAGGACTTTCTCACGGGCTACATTCAGAAAAATGAGAAAATCAAAAGGACCAGGAGACTAACAAACACTGGGAAAGAGAAAAGGGACTAATGCTAAATACAGGTAAGAGTTCATCACTAATTGATCTTCCCTCAACCAATCCTCCCATTTCTTTGGTTTGAGTAGAAATTTTTCTTCTAATTGGCATGTTGCTAGAAATCACATTCCCAACCCATAGAAACAGAAAGTAAGAGAGCTCACCTCATGCTATGGTAAATTAGCAACTGATCACAACCTAGCAGTAAAGAGGAAAGGTTATAAAAGCAAACCCCTCACATCTCTTCCCCAGTTGAATTCTCTTCTTCCCTCCACAAAGCAGACACAAAACCAGATATTTGTATTATAAACTAGCTGTTACTGAATCAGGGCCAGAAAAAAAAACATTTGCTTGTATAGGTTTATACAGTAATGTAGTCCACTGTAGTCAACGCAACAAAGCACCATAACTATAGAGCGTCCAGGAGGGGATGGAAAGATCTTTGTCTTTGTAATAGGATTTTACTTGAATAAAAGGAAAAATGACCTGTGAAAGTCCTAAACAGAAATGATTAAGAAGGAGGTTACAGAATTTCATTCCCAAGGGCTCTTTATTTATTTTTCAAATTTATTTACTTATTTTATTTATTTATTTATTTTTGGCTGGTTGGGTCTTTGTTGCTGTGCGCGGGCTTTCTCTAGTTGCAGTGGGGGGGGGGGCTACTCTTCGTTGCGGTGCACAGGCTTCTCATTGCAGTGGCTTCTCTTGTTGCAGAGCACGGGCTCTAGGCGCCCGGGCTTCAGGAGTTGTGGCTCACGGGCTCTAAAATGCAGGCTCAGTAGTTGTGGCACACGGGCTTAGTTGCTCCGCAGCATGTGGGATCTTCCCGGACCAGGGCTCAAACCCGTGTCTCCCTTGCATTGGCAGGCGGATTCTTAACCACTGCGCCAAGGGCCCTTTAAAAATAAGATATTTATCTTTCAAGAAAGGTTTAGGTAGAGTTGAGCCTAGAAGGAGGAAGATGGATGAGACCTCTCCAAACCCATGCAGTGCTATAACCCTAAAAGGGGCCTAAAATAACATAAAAGAGTATAAAATAAAATAAAATAAAATAAAATAAATAAAATAAAATTTCTTCAGGCTAAAAAAAATAAAATAAAAAGGGTCTCAATTTCACTGCACTTCACAAATGGAATAAGATAAATGTGCCACTTATAATTACTAACGTGATCCATCCACAGATCCTGACTTTTGCCATTTGATGCCCACAAAGCACCACTTGGTAGTTCTTCTAATATATAAAGAATGCAATTATCAGTCTTTTGGTTGGGAATACTTGGAACGAAATGGGAGGGAGGAGGAAAAGTCCTGGTTAATAGGAACAAATTACACATTACATATGTTATAAAGTCTTTAGAGTCACTTCTTCAAGAAAAAGATAAATTATATAAGAGAAAGGGTTTTTTACTTCATCCATGCTTCTGACAGAAGTGATAGCCCCTTCCCCTCCAAAAAAAAAGACAAAGGGAGAAAGAAAGAGAGAAAGAAGGAGAAGAAAGGAAGGGAAGGGAAGGAAAAGAAAGGAAAGGGAGAAAGAAAGAAAGAAAGAAAGAAGGAAAGAAAGAAAGAGAGAGAGAGGGAGAGGGAGGGAGGGAGGCAGGAAGAAAACAGAAACCTCAGTGAGAGGAATATTTTCTAAAAGGACACATAATTTAGCTTTTGAAAAACAGTGGTTTTCAGGGACTAATATCCTATTAGACCTTATGTCAACAGGGATTTATCTACATTGCTTGCATATAGTTCAGTGTTCTTAGAGAATCTAGGGATTCTTCACCTGTCTCTGGGCTTCAAGAGGTCTGTATCAGCTCCTGTCCTGCAGCCAGGAAGAGACTAATCAAGGCATAGCAGGCACCTCTGGTCCTACTTCAGAGCCACTCTGTCCTGCCTACTCTACCCAATGACCTAGTATCCTAGGCCAGACTTACATTCATTGATTAGCCTCCCATCCAAGTGCTTACTTATTTTAGCTTATATAACAAACTAATATGGGTACTGTTTTAAGCACTTTACAAATATCAACACATTTAATCATCAACACAACCTTATGAGGGAAGTTCTATTATCCTCATTTTACAGATGATAAAAACTTAGATTTTGAGAAGGTTAATTAACTGACCCAAAGACCATGCTGCAAGTAAGCGGTGGAGCAGAGATTAGAACCCAGGCAGCTCAAGAGACCATGCTTATAACCACTATACTGTGCTATCTTCACAAAGGAGACAGTCAAATGATGGTTGTTGGCTTACCAATTATCCTCGAGATTCCCTGCTTTTCTTTTTTTTAAATGTGCAATAATGTTAAAGCTATAATTCTTTAAAGGCAGCCATCATTACCATTCCTAACTTGTTTACACAATGCATACTTACAACATATCACATAACAGGGCTTTTTAGCACAGCCCTTAGTAATAAAGCTTTGCACACTCTTGGGGATGGGTGGGAATAGAACTTTGCAAATCATCTTATTTCTTGTCCCTTTACCTAATCAACTCTCTTTTATAAACAGAAGGGTGTGGTTTTCATTCCCAACTATTTTTCTATTATAGGTTTAACAGGTGTTTCTCTAGATCCTATTAGCCTGAGGGCTAAAATCAAGGTATCTGGATCCCATTGAAGGCAACAAGAAACATCAAGTCCCTCCCCTCAAATCCTAGAAGTCTAGGTTTTCCCATTTTCTCCTGGGCCAAGCAGGATCTCATCTGTATCTGCTAACTGCTCCCCCCAACCACAGGGGTGAGCTAAGCAACTTCTTACCTTCAGTCTCCTCCAAGGGGCTACTTCTTACACTTGCCCTCCTTACCAGCGTGGCAGCTGTTGCATTGACTGCTGTTAGTCTGTCAGTTCCAGGGCTCTGCCAGTCTCATTCGGGCTTCTACTTTTCCAAATCAGTGTCTCCCCCGATAATCCTAACCACCACCCTTCTACATTTTGAGCTACCCAGTTACTAAAACTAGAAAGAGAAGACAGTTTTTTTTTTAATTTAATTTAATTTATTTATTTTTTACTGCGTTGGGTCTTCATTGCTGTGCGCAGGCGTTTTCTAGTTGCAGCGAGTGGGGGCTACTCTTTGTTGCGATGCATGGGCTTCTCATTGCGGTGGCTTCTCTTGTTGTGGAGCATGGGCTCTAGGCACGTGGGCTTCAGTAGTTGCAGCATGCGGGCTCAGTAGTTGTGGCTCGTGGGATCTAGAGCACAGGCTCAATAGTTTTGGCACACCGGTTTAGTTGATCTGCGGCATGTGGGATCTTCCCAAACCAGGGATCAAACCCGTGTTCCCTGCATTGGCAGGCGGATTCTTAACCACTGCGCCACCAGGGAATCCCTGAGAAGACAGTCTTAATTCTTTCCGTTCCTCTACCTCCATATCCAATCCAGCAGCAAGTCCTGTTGATTCTATCTTCATTCATAACCCAAATCCTTCCATTTCCCTCATTCTCCATTGTTACCACCCTAACTAGTCTCCCTGCTTCCACTTGACCTCCTACAATCCATTGTCCACTCTGCAGACAGTAATTCTGCTAAAGCACAATCTGCTCAGTTGCACTCCTCCTTAAAATCCTCCAACGGCCTCCCACTATGCTCAGAATAAAATCCAGTTTCCTTACCACGGCCTATAAATGCCACTCTGGATGATCTGGCCTCTGCTGACATCTCACTACACTCATGTTTTTCCTTTGGTTCCTAAGAAAGGCCACATGCTGCCTAATCTCAGGGCTCATGAACTCGTCTTCTCCTTCACCTGGAACACTCTCTCTCCTAGCTCTTCTTCTAACTAAATCCATCTCATCTATAAGTCTCAGTTTAAATGCCATCTCCTCAAAGAGGTCTTCTAACCATCCTATCATAAGTATCCTTTCCATCATTATTATCTTTATCTTATTACCCTGTTTATTTCTTTCCTCATATTTGTTACCATCTGACAATTTTTAAGCTATTTTTGAAATTTACTGCCCCTCCCTCCCCAGTAGAGCTGCAAGCTCTAAGAGAGTAGGGACTATTTCTATTCATCACTGTAGCTCCAGTGCCTAGACCCTCAGAGCATGTTTTTGGGAGTGAGGAAACAGCTGCCCATTGCAGTACATGGAGGAGCCTCTGCTAGTGTTAGACCTCTTACCGAATCTTGGGCCTTCCTGAAGTCGCACTCCAGAGTGCAGTAATGGACATCAACTTCCTTCCACTTGTGGCCTCAGCAGTACCAAGTATTTCCCCTCACTCCATTTCTAGAAGCTAGGAAAATATGGTGGCTACATTTCTTCCCACCATCCAGAAGCTGGTGGCTCTATTCAACTTCTTTCTTCTGGTACCAAGAGAGGGGAGAAGAATTCCCTTTTGCCCGAGAAAACCTTCATCTTTTCCTATTTACATCCCCTTGCAGGAGTTAAGACTTCTCTCCTCTCACTCCAAAACACCTTTGCTTCCACTGCAAGCCAGGTTTTATATGCCCAAGACTCCAATTTGTACCCACTTTTTCTGCTCTGGAAAAGAGTCCACTGGAAGTCACAGAAGATGTTTATGTGGGCTTGAAAAAAATCAAATCATAATAGAAGTCTGTAGAAATCCACCATTTCCCTTAATAAAATTACATCCAAGTCTCCAAGAAGAAACCTATATGTAGGAAAACAGAAGTTCGGGTTGGTAGGGGTGGTTAAACTTCAGAGAGTCGTAATCTCTATGTAGAAAATCTCCCTAAATTACCAACCTTAAGGCTATCTGGGTATGATTTCACTAATGGAGCCGGCCAGTTTCCATAAAAGGCCTACTTGCAACATTTCCATGGCAACCTGGAGCAAACATGACTTCTTGCTTAGTGTTTGCATAAAGGAGAGGCAGCTACAGTGCAAACAATGGGAGAGAGAGAACAAGAAAAAGAGAGAGACTAGAGACAGAATGAGAGGGGAGGCAGAGAACGGAAGAGACAGAAAATGAGAGAGAACAAGAGAGACAGAATGAAAGCAAGAGAATGAGAGAAAAGATAGAATGAGGTGGGGGAAGAAAGGAAGGAGGGAGGGAGGAGTGGAGGATCTTGGTTTTCAGAATTTAGCTTTTATGGCTGAACGTTTTGGGGGCAGTTGATATTTTGGAACACTGATGAGATAAGTCAACTCCATTAGTGAGGCTTTTAGTATTTTATTTGTGGGGTCTCTTCCTTCTTAAGGAGCAAAGAATAGACTGCTGTGATGCTCCAGAGTGCAAGAGAACCAAAGTAAAAAGATTTTGGAGCTCAAAGCCATGTATTTGTTGTTTTTTCCTTTGTGATAGTTCTGATTAAAGGTTAGTTAATGGAAGACAGGAGGCAGAATCATTAGCTGGCAAGATCACCAATCTCAAATAGTATTAACTATAAGAACTGCTGCTCTGATCTATTAGTGCAGTGGCTTCCAAACCTTTCTATCAAAGGTACTTTCATTCTATTTTCCCCCAAAGGACACCATTTTTGAAAGGTTTAATCTCCTAGAAAAATGGTATTTATTAATTAATCATTCTTTAGATTTTATCAATTGAAAACATATAGCTACCCATCAGAACTTGTGATCAGTGTGAGATAATGAGTGTTATCACAAGTTGACAGAATTCCAAGGCAAAGCATAGAAACTGGAAATGTTAATTAGCATGTGAAAACTGCTCTGCAATCCCCATTCCTGCCCTTCACAGACTCCAGATGAATTCAGTGTGATCTAAACAATCCCATATAGGTCTTCAGTGGAAAAAAAAAAAAAGTGATGGGGAAATACATCTTTCTATTTACTGAAAAATTATCCAAAAGTCCAAATCAGAGAGGAAGAGGAGCTAGCTCCAGAGTTGGCGCTATCTGGACACCACTTTAGGCAGATAGAGAGGAAAAAATATGGTCTCTAGAGTAGGCAGACCTGGGGTGGGGGGAAGGGGAGTGACTGTCAAATTCTACGACAAGAATATACCAGCTTGTGCCCTTAGGCAAGTTATTAAGTTTCAAGTTTTTTATCAGAAAATGGGGATGATATCACCTACTTTAAAACACCATTATGAGAATCAGATGAGAAGTATATAAAGCTCCCAGCGACACTACTCCCCCCAACCCCCGACCCTTATTACTCTAAACCACAATATCCTTTTCCTTAGCCTCTAACATACCCTTTATTCAAAGATAACCTGCAGGCTGGTAAAACCAATGGGTGGATACCATTCAGGAGTCCAGCTGAACTGGGCCATAGTCCATAGTACTTCTCTAGCTTCTTGTGTTCTTTCACCAAAGTCTTATCTAACATGTAATCTTTAATTACCTGTTTCCCCTGTTGATCTTCTTGGTACAAAGATATGCTGGAGTATCTTTATAACATTGCCTTTAAGAGTTCATGCAGTAGAGACATGCATTAGATAGCAGTGCTCTGACCAAAGATCACAGTAATAATTTTAATGATAAGCCTTACGGGAGGCACAGGGCTTCAGAATCAGACACCCTGGGTCAGAATTCCATATCTACCCTGTTTTGCTATATAATCTTGGAAAAGATGTTTCATCTTTCTGAGCCTCAGTTTCCTCTTCTGTAAAACTGGAATATAATATCTACTTCCTAATGTTTCTGTAAAGATTAAATGAGATAATACATGTAAATGGCGTAGCACAATGCCTGGCACACAGATGTTCAAAAACAGGTTGTCAGTTTATTATAATATCACCTTGATATGATAAAGAATATTACAGTATATCACCAATGCACTGTTCTCCTGACAGAGCATATCATTCATACAAGGAAGGCTTGAGGGCTCAAAGAAGGGTACCAAGTTAACAGGAAGTATCTACTTGCTTTCTTCGTCAAATATTACTGATACCACATCACTTGTGCCCAGGTAAGTAATTAAAATTCTCTTATAGCACCAGAATAAGATTCTGGGAACATTATATAACAGTCTCTAAATCTGGTGTCCCATTAAATGTCTCCATCTCACGTAGCATGAAGTTTAAGTTCATTGATTCAGACCAGATGGAAATGCAATACATTTCCAAAATTAGCCACCTTAACTATTGCCAGATCTTTATAACATATAAACAGCCATGGATATTCTGCTAATGCCTGGGTACTGAACACATCCACCTAGCTAGGGTGAATTACTTTAAGACTTCATGTGAGCAGTTAACTCTACCTTTGGTTATACCTCAATTTTTTTTTTTAATTTTATAGCTACTTTATTTATTTATTTATTTATTTTTGGCTGTGTTGGGTCTTCGGTTCGTGCGAGGGCTTTCTCCAGTTGCGGCAAGCGGGGGCCACTCCTCATCGCGGTGCGGGGACCGCTCTTCATCGCGGTGCGCGGGCCTCTCACCATCGCGGCCCCTCCCGCCGCGGGGCACAGGCTCCAGACGCGCAGGCTCAGCAGCTGTGGCTCACGGGCCCAGCTGCTCTGCGGCATGTGGGATCCCCCCAGACCAGGGCTCGAACCCGTGTCCCCTGCATTAGCAGGCAGACTCTCAACCACTGCGCCACCAGGGAAGCCCTATACCTCAATTTTTTTAAATCACACAATTTGGGCTTCCCTGGTGGCACAGTGGTTAAGAATCTGCCTCCCAATACAGGAGACACGGGTTAGAGCCCTGGTCCGGGAAGATCCCACATGCCACGGAGCAACTAAGCCCATGCACCACAACTACTGAGCCTGCGCTCTAGAGCCCGTGAGCCACAACTACTGAAGCCTGCATGCCTAGAGCCCGTGCTCTGCAACAAGAGAAGCCACCGCAATGAGAAGCCCATGCACCGCAACAAAGAGTAGCCCCCACTCACCACAGCTAGACAAAGCCCGCGCACAGTAACGACGACCCAACACAGCCAAAAATAAATAAATAAAAACAAAAAAAAATCACACAATTTTAGAGATTTACTAGCACCATTTTCATTTGGATGGTGGTGGAAGAGGACATTATGAAAAGAAAAGCCCGGTAATATCATGGTGTGACACCAAGAGCACTTAAGGAAAGAGACTGACTTGTTATGTAATCTTAGCCCAGGGAATTAGCTCTATAGACCTAACTTTGCTCATGTGCAAATTAAGTGAATCAAAACAAGTGATCTTTTCCTGCTGTAAGAGTCTACCATCTTAACTTTGTACATTCATACAAATAAATGAGAGTTCATAATACAAAAATCCATATATAATGCTATATGATATCCAGTATTTAGGAGTAATTACTAGATATTATGGTCCAGTCTTCTTCTATAACCCTACCACAAGCGATGCCTTAGGCAATTTCCTCAGTGATATACAGGAAATGAAGATAGGAGTAGTAATAGTAGTAATAGGGGTAGGGACTTCCCTGGTGGTCCAGTGGTGAAGACTGTGTTTCCAATGCAGGGGGCCCAGGTTCGATCCCTGGTCAGGGAACTAGATCCTGTATGCCACAACTAAGAGCCCACACACCACAACTAAAAGATCCCACATGCTGCAACTAAAAAAAGATCCTGCATGCCACAATGAAGATCCCACATGTGGCAGTGAAGATCCTGCGTGCTGCAACTAAGACCCAGCACAGCCAAATAGATAAATAAATAAATATTAAAATAAATAGTAAAACAAGCAGATGGTAACTAATGGCAGTAATAGCTGACTATGAAACAGATAACTTAACAGAGAGATCAGAGAAATACGCAGTCAAATAGGGCCGGACTATAAAACCACTGCCATGCCATGTTGGCTATGCACACACCAAACCTTGCACCCTCTGAGGAAACATCAGGCTTCACACTGTGAGGGAAATAGACTTCAATGAACTAGTACAACCAACTCACTAAACAAATAAATAACAAACAACAATCCCTGGAAGGGGAGGAGCTGTAATCAGCATTCATATTGCTACAATACATCATCTAAAATGTCCAGTTTTCAACAAAAAAATTACAAGACATGCAAAGGAACAGGAAAGAGTGCCTCATACCCAGGAAAAAAAGTAGACAATGGAAACTGTCTTTCAGAGGGCTCAGATATTGGACTTAGCAAATAAAGTCTTCAAAGCAGATAGTATAAATGTTTTTAAAAACTTAAAGGAAACCATGGTTAAAGAAGTAAAGGAAGGACTTCCCTCATGGCGCAGTGGTTAAGAATACACCTGCCAATGCAGGGGACACGGGTTCGATCCTTGGTCAGGGAAGATCTCACATGCCACGGAGCAACTAAGTCCATGCGCCACAACTACTGATCCTGTGCTCTAGAGCCCGCGCACCACAACTACTGAAGCCCACGTGCTCTAGGGCCCACATGCCACAACTACTGAGCCTGCGTGCTGCAACTACTGAAGCCCATGTGTCTAGAGCCTGTGCTCTGCAACAAGAGAAGCCAACACAATGAGAAGCCCATGCACCGCAACGAAGAGTAGTCCCCACTCACCGCAACTAGAGAAAGCCCATGCGCAGCAACAAAAACCCAACGCAGCCAAAAGAAAAAAAAAGTAAAGGAAGCTATCATAACAAGCTCTCATCAAATATAGAATCTAACTAAATAGATATAAATTATTTTTTTAAAAAAGGAGAACAGCCAAACAAAAACTCTAGAGTTGAAAAGTACAATAATTTGAAGTGAAAAATTCACTAGAGGGGCTCAATAATAGATTTGACTGGCAGAAGAAAGAATCAGTGAACTTGAGGAAAGAGGAGCAGATTATGAAATCCAAAGAACAGAGAGAATGAAGAAAAATGAACAAAGCCTCAGAGTAATGCAGGACTCCATTAAAAACACCAACATATATGTAATGGAGCAACAGAAGAAGAGAGAAAAAAGGTGCAGAAAAAGTATTAGAAGAAATAATGACTGAATACTTCCCAAATTTGGTGAAAAACATTAACCTCCACACACATGAAGTTCAAGTTCAACTCTAAGATAAAGATTAGAGATCCAAACCCAAGCAAATCATAGCAAAAATGCTGAAAGACAAAGTTAAAACGTTAAAAGCGGCAAGAGAAAAACAACTCATCACATCCAAGGGAACCCAATAAATTTAACAGCTGAAGTCCCATCAAAGACAATGGAGGCCAAAAGACATTAGGATGATATTTTCAAAGTGATGAAAGTAAAGAAAAACTGTCAACAAAGAACCTTCTATCCAGAAAAACTATCTTTCAAAACTGAAGGTGAAATAAAGACATTCCCAGAAAACACACTGAAAGAATTCATTGCTAGCAGACCTGCCTTATAAAAAACACTAAAAGAAGTTATTCAAGGTGAAAGAAAGTGACCCCTGATGGTGATTTGATCCCACAACAAAAAAACACAGAGCACTGGTAAAGGTAATTATATGATTATAAATGATAATAAAGTATACATTTTTCTCCTTTAACTAATTTAATTATATGAAACAACATGTATATTATTCAATTGTTGGGAATATAACATATAGAAATATAATAAATTTGACAATAACAGCACCAGAAAGGTAGTCAAGAACAAGCTGTATTGAAGTAAGGAAATGACACCAGACGGTAATTTAATCTATAGGAAAAACTGAAGAGAACCAGAATGGTAGTAGGAAGTTTAATATAACAAATTCTATAAGTATATACTTGTTCTCTTTTATTTTTTCTGCTTTTTTAAGCAATATAAATTATATAAGGTAATAAATATAATAATGGGTTGTTGGGTTTGTAACATATATAGATGTAGTATGTAAAATAACAATAGCACAAAAGGGGATATGGGTGAAGTGTCTATATCTCACAGGAATTAAATTAGTAAAAATATGAACTGGATTATGATAAATTAAGATGTATATGGTAAGCTCTAGAGTAACAAATGGGAAAGTAACTCAAAAATAGTGAAAAATTCATAAAAGTAATTAAAATGTTACACTAGAAAATATTCATTTAATGTAAAAGAAAGCATCAAAGGACCAATAGAGGGGAGAAAGAGACAAGACATACAGAAAATGAAAACTAAAGTGATAGGTGTAAATCCAACTACACCAATAAAATTAAATATGAATAGTTTAAACAATCCACTCAAAAGTCAGAGATTGTCAGATTGTATTAAAAATAAGATTCAAGTAAATGCTGTCTATAGAGTGTACATATACTTTAGATTCAAAGTTATAAATTAATTAAAAATAGAAGAATGGGGATTTCCCTGGTAATGCAGTGGCTAAGAATCCGCCTGCCAATTCAGGGGACATGGGTTTGATCACTGGTCCAGGAAGATCCCACATGCCACGGAGCAACTAAGCCCATGCACCACAGCTACTAAGCCTGCACTCTAGAGCCTGTGCACCACAACAACTGAGCCCATACGCCACAACTACTGAAGCCCACGTGCTCTAGGGCCCGTGTGCCACAACTACTGAGCCTGCGTGCTGCAACTACTGAAGCCCATGCGCCTAGAGCCTGTGCTCCGCAACAAGAGAAGCCCCCACAATGAGAAGCCCACGCACCACAACGAAGAGTAGCCCCCACTCGCCACAACTAGAGAAAGCCCGCGCACAGTAACGACGACCCAACACAGCCAAAAATAAATAAATAAAAACAAAAAAAAATCACACAATTTTAGAGATTTACTAGCACCATTTTCATTTGGATGGTGGTGGAAGAGGACATTATGAAAAGAAAAGCCCGGTAATATCATGGTGTGACACCAAGAGCACTTAAGGAAAGAGACTGACTTGTTATGTAATCTTAGCCCAGGGAATTAGCTCTATAGACCTAACTTTGCTCATGTGCAAATTAAGTGAATCAAAACAAGTGATCTTTTCCTGCTGTAAGAGTCTACCATCTTAACTTTGTACATTCATACAAATAAATGAGAGTTCATAATACAAAAATCCATATATAATGCTATATGATATCCAGTATTTAGGAGTAATTACTAGATATTATGGTCCAGTCTTCTTCTATAACCCTACCACAAGCGATGCCTTAGGCAATTTCCTCAGTGATATACAGGAAATGAAGATAGGAGTAGTAATAGTAGTAATAGGGGTAGGGACTTCCCTGGTGGTCCAGTGGTGAAGACTGTGTTTCCAATGCAGGGGGCCCAGGTTCGATCCCTGGTCAGGGAACTAGATCCTGTATGCCACAACTAAGAGCCCACACACCACAACTAAAAGATCCCACATGCTGCAACTAAAAAAAGATCCTGCATGCCACAATGAAGATCCCACATGTGGCAGTGAAGATCCTGCGTGCTGCAACTAAGACCCAGCACAGCCAAATAGATAAATAAATAAATATTAAAATAAATAGTAAAACAAGCAGATGGTAACTAATGGCAGTAATAGCTGACTATGAAACAGATAACTTAACAGAGAGATCAGAGAAATACGCAGTCAAATAGGGCCGGACTATAAAACCACTGCCATGCCATGTTGGCTATGCACACACCAAACCTTGCACCCTCTGAGGAAACATCAGGCTTCACACTGTGAGGGAAATAGACTTCAATGAACTAGTACAACCAACTCACTAAACAAATAAATAACAAACAACAATCCCTGGAAGGGGAGGAGCTGTAATCAGCATTCATATTGCTACAATACATCATCTAAAATGTCCAGTTTTCAACAAAAAAATTACAAGACATGCAAAGGAACAGGAAAGAGTGCCTCATACCCAGGAAAAAAAGTAGACAATGGAAACTGTCTTTCAGAGGGCTCAGATATTGGACTTAGCAAATAAAGTCTTCAAAGCAGATAGTATAAATGTTTTTAAAAACTTAAAGGAAACCATGGTTAAAGAAGTAAAGGAAGGACTTCCCTCATGGCGCAGTGGTTAAGAATACACCTGCCAATGCAGGGGACACGGGTTCGATCCTTGGTCAGGGAAGATCTCACATGCCACGGAGCAACTAAGTCCATGCGCCACAACTACTGATCCTGTGCTCTAGAGCCCGCGCACCACAACTACTGAAGCCCACGTGCTCTAGGGCCCACATGCCACAACTACTGAGCCTGCGTGCTGCAACTACTGAAGCCCATGTGTCTAGAGCCTGTGCTCTGCAACAAGAGAAGCCAACACAATGAGAAGCCCATGCACCGCAACGAAGAGTAGTCCCCACTCACCGCAACTAGAGAAAGCCCATGCGCAGCAACAAAAACCCAACGCAGCCAAAAGAAAAAAAAAAGTAAAGGAAGCTATCATAACAAGCTCTCATCAAATATAGAATCTAACTAAATAGATATAATTATTTTTTTAAAAAAGGAGAACAGCCAAACAAAAACTCTAGAGTTGAAAAGTACAATAATTTGAAGTGAAAAATTCACTAGAGGGGCTCAATAATAGATTTGACTGGCAGAAGAAAGAATCAGTGAACTTGAGGAAAGAGGAGCAGATTATGAAATCCAAAGAACAGAGAGAATGAAGAAAAATGAACAAAGCCTCAGAGTAATGCAGGACTCCATTAAAAACACCAACATATATGTAATGGAGCAACAGAAGAAGAGAGAAAAAAGGTGCAGAAAAAGTATTAGAAGAAATAATGACTGAATACTTCCCAAATTTGGTGAAAAACATTAACCTCCACACACATGAAGTTCAAGTTCAACTCTAAGATAAAGATTAGAGATCCAAACCCAAGCAAATCATAGCAAAAATGCTGAAAGACAAAGTTAAAACGTTAAAAGCGGCAAGAGAAAAACAACTCATCACATCCAAGGGAACCCAATAAATTTAACAGCTGAAGTCCCATCAAAGACAATGGAGGCCAAAAGACATTAGGATGATATTTTCAAAGTGATGAAAGTAAAGAAAAACTGTCAACAAAGAACCTTCTATCCAGAAAAACTATCTTTCAAAACTGAAGGTGAAATAAAGACATTCCCAGAAAACACACTGAAAGAATTCATTGCTAGCAGACCTGCCTTATAAAAAACACTAAAAGAAGTTATTCAAGGTGAAAGAAAGTGACCCCTGATGGTGATTTGATCCCACAACAAAAAAACACAGAGCACTGGTAAAGGTAATTATATGATTATAAATGATAATAAAGTATACATTTTTCTCCTTTAACTAATTTAATTATATGAAACAACATGTATATTATTCAATTGTTGGGAATATAACATATAGAAATATAATAAATTTGACAATAACAGCACCAGAAAGGTAGTCAAGAACAAGCTGTATTGAAGTAAGGAAATGACACCAGACGGTAATTTAATCTATAGGAAAAACTGAAGAGAACCAGAATGGTAGTAGGAAGTTTAATATAACAAATTCTATAAGTATATACTTGTTCTCTTTTATTTTTTCTGCTTTTTTAAGCACTATAAATTATATAAGGTAATAAATATAATAATGGGTTGTTGGGTTTGTAACATATATAGATGTAGTATGTAAAATAACAATAGCACAAAAGGGGATATGGGTGAAGTGTCTATATCTCACAGGAATTAAATTAGTAAAAATATGAACTGGATTATGATAAATTAAGATGTATATGGTAAGCTCTAGAGTAACAAATGGGAAAGTAACTCAAAAATAGTGAAAAATTCATAAAAGTAATTAAAATGTTACACTAGAAAATATTCATTTAATGTAAAAGAAAGCATCAAAGGACCAATAGAGGGGAGAAAGAGACAAGACATACAGAAAATGAAAACTAAAGTGATAGGTGTAAATCCAACTACACCAATAAAATTAAATATGAATAGTTTAAACAATCCACTCAAAAGTCAGAGATTGTCAGATTGTATTAAAAATAAGATTCAAGTAAATGCTGTCTATAGAGTGTACATATACTTTAGATTCAAAGTTATAAATTAATTAAAAATAGAAGAATGGGGATTTCCCTGGTAATGCAGTGGCTAAGAATCCGCCTGCCAATTCAGGGGACATGGGTTTGATCACTGGTCCAGGAAGATCCCACATGCCACGGAGCAACTAAGCCCATGCACCACAGCTACTAAGCCTGCACTCTAGAGCCTGTGCACCACAACAACTGAGCCCATACGCCACAACTACTGAAGCCCACGTGCTCTAGGGCCCGTGTGCCACAACTACTGAGCCTGCGTGCTGCAACTACTGAAGCCCATGCGCCTAGAGCCTGTGCTCCGCAACAAGAGAAGCCCCCACAATGAGAAGCCCACGCACCACAACGAAGAGTAGCCCCCACTCGCCACAACTAGAGAAAGCCCGCGCACAGTAACGACGACCCAACACAGCCAAAAATAAATAAATAAAAACAAAAAAAATCACACAATTTTAGAGATTTACTAGCACCATTTTCATTTGGATGGTGGTGGAAGAGGACATTATGAAAAGAAAAGCCCGGTAATATCATGGTGTGACACCAAGAGCACTTAAGGAAAGAGACTGACTTGTTATGTAATCTTAGCCCAGGGAATTAGCTCTATAGACCTAACTTTGCTCATGTGCAAATTAAGTGAATCAAAACAAGTGATCTTTTCCTGCTGTAAGAGTCTACCATCTTAACTTTGTACATTCATACAAATAAATGAGAGTTCATAATACAAAAATCCATATATAATGCTATATGATATCCAGTATTTAGGAGTAATTACTAGATATTATGGTCCAGTCTTCTTCTATAACCCTACCACAAGCGATGCCTTAGGCAATTTCCTCAGTGATATACAGGAAATGAAGATAGGAGTAGTAATAGTAGTAATAGGGGTAGGGACTTCCCTGGTGGTCCAGTGGTGAAGACTGTGTTTCCAATGCAGGGGGCCCAGGTTCGATCCCTGGTCAGGGAACTAGATCCTGTATGCCACAACTAAGAGCCCACACACCACAACTAAAAGATCCCACATGCTGCAACTAAAAAAAGATCCTGCATGCCACAATGAAGATCCCACATGTGGCAGTGAAGATCCTGCGTGCTGCAACTAAGACCCAGCACAGCCAAATAGATAAATAAATAAATATTAAAATAAATAGTAAAACAAGCAGATGGTAACTAATGGCAGTAATAGCTGACTATGAAACAGATAACTTAACAGAGAGATCAGAGAAATACGCAGTCAAATAGGGCCGGACTATAAAACCACTGCCATGCCATGTTGGCTATGCACACACCAAACCTTGCACCCTCTGAGGAACATCAGGCTTCACACTGTGAGGGAAATAGACTTCAATGAACTAGTACAACCAACTCACTAAACAAATAAATAACAAACAACAATCCCTGGAAGGGGAGGAGCTGTAATCAGCATTCATATTGCTACAATACATCATCTAAAATGTCCAGTTTTCAACAAAAAAATTACAAGACATGCAAAGGAACAGGAAAGAGTGCCTCATACCCAGGAAAAAAAGTAGACAATGGAAACTGTCTTTCAGAGGGCTCAGATATTGGACTTAGCAAATAAAGTCTTCAAAGCAGATAGTATAAATGTTTTTAAAAACTTAAAGGAAACCATGGTTAAAGAAGTAAAGGAAGGACTTCCCTCATGGCGCAGTGGTTAAGAATACACCTGCCAATGCAGGGGACACGGGTTCGATCCTTGGTCAGGGAAGATCTCACATGCCACGGAGCAACTAAGTCCATGCGCCACAACTACTGATCCTGTGCTCTAGAGCCCGCGCACCACAACTACTGAAGCCCACGTGCTCTAGGGCCCACATGCCACAACTACTGAGCCTGCGTGCTGCAACTACTGAAGCCCATGTGTCTAGAGCCTGTGCTCTGCAACAAGAGAAGCCAACACAATGAGAAGCCCATGCACCGCAACGAAGAGTAGTCCCCACTCACCGCAACTAGAGAAAGCCCATGCGCAGCAACAAAAACCCAACGCAGCCAAAAGAAAAAAAAAGTAAAGGAAGCTATCATAACAAGCTCTCATCAAATATAGAATCTAACTAAATAGATATAAATTATTTTTTTAAAAAAGGAGAACAGCCAAACAAAAACTCTAGAGTTGAAAAGTACAATAATTTGAAGTGAAAAATTCACTAGAGGGGCTCAATAATAGATTTGACTGGCAGAAGAAAGAATCAGTGAACTTGAGGAAAGAGGAGCAGATTATGAAATCCAAAGAACAGAGAGAATGAAGAAAAATGAACAAAGCCTCAGAGTAATGCAGGACTCCATTAAAACACCAACATATATGTAATGGAGCAACAGAAGAAGAGAGAAAAAAGGTGCAGAAAAAGTATTAGAAGAAATAATGACTGAATACTTCCCAAATTTGGTGAAAAACATTAACCTCCACACACATGAAGTTCAAGTTCAACTCTAAGATAAAGATTAGAGATCCAAACCCAAGCAAATCATAGCAAAAATGCTGAAAGACAAAGTTAAAACGTTAAAAGCGGCAAGAGAAAAACAACTCATCACATCCAAGGGAACCCAATAAATTTAACAGCTGAAGTCCCATCAAAGACAATGGAGGCCAAAAGACATTAGGATGATATTTTCAAAGTGATGAAAGTAAAGAAAAACTGTCAACAAAGAACCTTCTATCCAGAAAAACTATCTTTCAAAACTGAAGGTGAAATAAAGACATTCCCAGAAAACACACTGAAAGAATTCATTGCTAGCAGACCTGCCTTATAAAAAACACTAAAAGAAGTTATTCAAGGTGAAAGAAAGTGACCCCTGATGGTGATTTGATCCCACAACAAAAAAACACAGAGCACTGGTAAAGGTAATTATATGATTATAAATGATAATAAAGTATACATTTTTCTCCTTTAACTAATTTAATTATATGAAACAACATGTATATTATTCAATTGTTGGGAATATAACATATAGAAATATAATAAATTTGACAATAACAGCACCAGAAAGGTAGTCAAGAACAAGCTGTATTGAAGTAAGGAAATGACACCAGACGGTAATTTAATCTATAGGAAAAACTGAAGAGAACCAGAATGGTAGTAGGAAGTTTAATATAACAAATTCTATAAGTATATACTTGTTCTCTTTTATTTTTTCTGCTTTTTTAAGCACTATAAATTATATAAGGTAATAAATATAATAATGGGTTGTTGGGTTTGTAACATATATAGATGTAGTATGTAAAATAACAATAGCACAAAAGGGGATATGGGTGAAGTGTCTATATCTCACAGGAATTAAATTAGTAAAAATATGAACTGGATTATGATAAATTAAGATGTATATGGTAAGCTCTAGAGTAACAAATGGGAAAGTAACTCAAAAATAGTGAAAAATTCATAAAAGTAATTAAAATGTTACACTAGAAAATATTCATTTAATGTAAAAGAAAGCATCAAAGGACCAATAGAGGGGAGAAAGAGACAAGACATACAGAAAATGAAAACTAAAGTGATAGGTGTAAATCCAACTACACCAATAAAATTAAATATGAATAGTTAAACAATCCACTCAAAAGTCAGAGATTGTCAGATTGTATTAAAAATAAGATTCAAGTAAATGCTGTCTATAGAGTGTACATATACTTTAGATTCAAAGTTATAAATTAATTAAAAATAGAAGAATGGGGATTTCCCTGGTAATGCAGTGGCTAAGAATCCGCCTGCCAATTCAGGGGACATGGGTTTGATCACTGGTCCAGGAAGATCCCACATGCCACGGAGCAACTAAGCCCATGCACCACAGCTACTAAGCCTGCACTCTAGAGCCTGTGCACCACAACAACTGAGCCCATACGCCACAACTACTGAAGCCCACGTGCTCTAGGGCCCGTGTGCCACAACTACTGAGCCTGCGTGCTGCAACTACTGAAGCCCATGCGCCTAGAGCCTGTGCTCCGCAACAAGAGAAGCCCCCACAATGAGAAGCCCACGCACCACAACGAAGAGTAGCCCCCACTCGCCACAACTAGAGAAAGCCCGCGCACAGTAACGACGACCCAACACAGCCAAAAATAAATAAATAAAAACAAAAAAAAATCACACAATTTTAGAGATTTACTAGCACCATTTTCATTTGGATGGTGGTGGAAGAGGACATTATGAAAAGAAAAGCCCGGTAATATCATGGTGTGACACCAAGAGCACTTAAGGAAAGAGACTGACTTGTTATGTAATCTTAGCCCAGGGAATTAGCTCTATAGACCTAACTTTGCTCATGTGCAAATTAAGTGAATCAAAACAAGTGATCTTTTCCTGCTGTAAGAGTCTACCATCTTAACTTTGTACATTCATACAAATAAATGAGAGTTCATAATACAAAAATCCATATATAATGCTATATGATATCCAGTATTTAGGAGTAATTACTAGATATTATGGTCCAGTCTTCTTCTATAACCCTACCACAAGCGATGCCTTAGGCAATTTCCTCAGTGATATACAGGAAATGAAGATAGGAGTAGTAATAGTAGTAATAGGGGTAGGGACTTCCCTGGTGGTCCAGTGGTGAAGACTGTGTTTCCAATGCAGGGGGCCCAGGTTCGATCCCTGGTCAGGGAACTAGATCCTGTATGCCACAACTAAGAGCCCACACACCACAACTAAAAGATCCCACATGCTGCAACTAAAAAAGATCCTGCATGCCACAATGAAGATCCCACATGTGGCAGTGAAGATCCTGCGTGCTGCAACTAAGACCCAGCACAGCCAAATAGATAAATAAATAAATATTAAAATAAATAGTAAAACAAGCAGATGGTAACTAATGGCAGTAATAGCTGACTATGAAACAGATAACTTAACAGAGAGATCAGAGAAATACGCAGTCAAATAGGGCCGGACTATAAAACCACTGCCATGCCATGTTGGCTATGCACACACCAAACCTTGCACCCTCTGAGGAAACATCAGGCTTCACACTGTGAGGGAAATAGACTTCAATGAACTAGTACAACCAACTCACTAAACAAATAAATAACAAACAACAATCCCTGGAAGGGGAGGAGCTGTAATCAGCATTCATATTGCTACAATACATCATCTAAAATGTCCAGTTTTCAACAAAAAATTACAAGACATGCAAAGGAACAGGAAAGAGTGCCTCATACCCAGGAAAAAAAGTAGACAATGGAAACTGTCTTTCAGAGGGCTCAGATATTGGACTTAGCAAATAAAGTCTTCAAAGCAGATAGTATAAATGTTTTTAAAAACTTAAAGGAAACCATGGTTAAAGAAGTAAAGGAAGGACTTCCCTCATGGCGCAGTGGTTAAGAATACACCTGCCAATGCAGGGGACACGGGTTCGATCCTTGGTCAGGGAAGATCTCACATGCCACGGAGCAACTAAGTCCATGCGCCACAACTACTGATCCTGTGCTCTAGAGCCCGCGCACCACAACTACTGAAGCCCACGTGCTCTAGGGCCCACATGCCACAACTACTGAGCCTGCGTGCTGCAACTACTGAAGCCCATGTGTCTAGAGCCTGTGCTCTGCAACAAGAGAAGCCAACACAATGAGAAGCCCATGCACCGCAACGAAGAGTAGTCCCCACTCACCGCAACTAGAGAAAGCCCATGCGCAGCAACAAAAACCCAACGCAGCCAAAAGAAAAAAAAAAGTAAAGGAAGCTATCATAACAAGCTCTCATCAAATATAGAATCTAACTAAATAGATATAAATTATTTTTTAAAAAAAGAGAACAGCCAAACAAAAACTCTAGAGTTGAAAAGTACAATAATTTGAAGTGAAAAATTCACTAGAGGGGCTCAATAATAGATTTGACTGGCAGAAGAAAGAATCAGTGAACTTGAGGAAAGAGGAGCAGATTATGAAATCCAAAGAACAGAGAGAATGAAGAAAAATGAACAAAGCCTCAGAGTAATGCAGGACTCCATTAAAAACACCAACATATATGTAATGGAGCAACAGAAGAAGAGAGAAAAAAGGTGCAGAAAAAGTATTAGAAGAAATAATGACTGAATACTTCCCAAATTTGGTGAAAAACATTAACCTCCACACACATGAAGTTCAAGTTCAACTCTAAGATAAAGATTAGAGATCCAAACCCAAGCAAATCATAGCAAAAATGCTGAAAGACAAAGTTAAAACGTTAAAAGCGGCAAGAGAAAAACAACTCATCACATCCAAGGGAACCCAATAAATTTAACAGCTGAAGTCCCATCAAAGACAATGGAGGCCAAAAGACATTAGGATGATATTTTCAAAGTGATGAAAGTAAAGAAAAACTGTCAACAAAGAACCTTCTATCCAGAAAAACTATCTTTCAAAACTGAAGGTGAAATAAAGACATTCCCAGAAAACACACTGAAAGAATTCATTGCTAGCAGACCTGCCTTATAAAAAACACTAAAAGAAGTTATTCAAGGTGAAAGAAAGTGACCCCTGATGGTGATTTGATCCCACAACAAAAAAACACAGAGCACTGGTAAAGGTAATTATATGATTATAAATGATAATAAAGTATACATTTTTCTCCTTTAACTAATTTAATTATATGAAACAACATGTATATTATTCAATTGTTGGGAATATAACATATAGAAATATAATAAATTTGACAATAACAGCACCAGAAAGGTAGTCAAGAACAAGCTGTATTGAAGTAAGGAAATGACACCAGACGGTAATTTAATCTATAGGAAAAACTGAAGAGAACCAGAATGGTAGTAGGAAGTTTAATATAACAAATTCTATAAGTATATACTTGTTCTCTTTTATTTTTTCTGCTTTTTTAAGCACTATAAATTATATAAGGTAATAAATATAATAATGGGTTGTTGGGTTTGTAACATATATAGATGTAGTATGTAAAATAACAATAGCACAAAAGGGGATATGGGTGAAGTGTCTATATCTCACAGGAATTAAATTAGTAAAAATATGAACTGGATTATGATAAATTAAGATGTATATGGTAAGCTCTAGAGTAACAAATGGGAAAGTAACTCAAAAATAGTGAAAAATTCATAAAAGTAATTAAAATGTTACACTAGAAAATATTCATTTAATGTAAAAGAAAGCATCAAAGGACCAATAGAGGGGAGAAAGAGACAAGACATACAGAAAATGAAAACTAAAGTGATAGGTGTAAATCCAACTACACCAATAAAATTAAATATGAATAGTTTAAACAATCCACTCAAAAGTCAGAGATTGTCAGATTGTATTAAAAATAAGATTCAAGTAAATGCTGTCTATAGAGTGTACATATACTTTAGATTCAAAGTTATAAATTAATTAAAAATAGAAGAATGGGGATTTCCCTGGTAATGCAGTGGCTAAGAATCCGCCTGCCAATTCAGGGGACATGGGTTTGATCACTGGTCCAGGAAGATCCCACATGCCACGGAGCAACTAAGCCCATGCACCACAGCTACTAAGCCTGCACTCTAGAGCCTGTGCACCACAACAACTGAGCCCATACGCCGCAACTACTGAAGCCCACGTGCTCTAGGGCCCGTGTGCCACAACTACTGAGCCTGCGTGCTGCAACTACTGAAGCCCATGCGCCTAGAGCCTGTGCTCCGCAACAAGAGAAGCCCCCACAATGAGAAGCCCACGCACCACAACGAAGAGTAGCCCCCACTCGCCACAACTAGAGAAAGCCCGCGTGCAGCAATGAAGACCCAATGCAGCCAAAAATTTTAAAAATAAATAATTAATTAATTAATTAAATAATTAAAAAGCAATGAAATTACTAACAAAAAATTTTTAAAAATAAAAATAAAATGGAAAAAGATATATCATGCAAATAGCAACCAAAGAAAGTTTAAGTAGCTATATTAATATCAAGCAAAATAAACTTCAGAACAAAAAATTTACATTGCTAGAGATAAACATGGATATTATATAACAATAAAAGGGCCAATCCATCAGGAAGACATAATTATAAACCATCTGTGTACCTAAAAACAGGGCCCCTAAATACATGAAGCAAAATCTGACAGAATTAAAGGGAGAAATAGGCAATTCAGCAATAATAGCCAACCTCAATACCCCATTTTCAATAATTATTAAAACAACTAGGCAGAAGATCAACAAGGATATAGAAGGATATAGAATAATTGAACAAAACTATAAACCAAATAAACCTTAACAGGCAGAATATACATTCTTCTCAAGTGTACATGGGACATCTCCAGGTTAGACTATATATTAGGCCATAAAATAAGCCTCAGTAAATTTAAAAGGACATATATCATACAAAGTATGTTCTCTGACTACAATGGAATGAAATTAGAAATCAATAGAGAAGTAAATTTGGGAAAGGCACAAATATGTGGACATTAAAAATACACTTCTTTTAACCCATGGGACAATAAAGAAATCACAACGGAAATTACAGAATTTTGAAATGTATAAAAATGAAAACATGGCATATCAAAACTTATGGGATGCAGCTAAAACAATGCTTAGAGGGAAATTTATAGCTGTAAGTGCCTACATTAAAAAAGATCTCAAATCAATAACCTTCTACCTTAAGACACTAGAAACAGAAGAGTAAATTAAACCCAAAGCAAGCAGAAGAAAGAAAATAGTAAAAATTAGAATGGAGATTAATGAGGTAGTGAATAGAGAAAATCAACAGAGAATAAACAATACAGAAAATCAATAAAACCAGAAGTTGGTTATTTGAAAAGATCTACAAAATTGAGAAACCTTTAGCTAGATTAACAACACAAAACAAAGACAATAATCAAATTAGTAGACTCTGGAAAGAAATGGGGGACACCACTACTGACCTTATAGAAATGAAAAATAGAATTTCTAGAGATTAAAAATATGCTATCTAAAATGAAAATACTGGTTAGGACTAACAAGAGATTAGACACTGCAGGAAAATATATATAAACTAAAAGACTAAGCAATAAAAACCATCCAAATAAAGCATAGAAAGAAAAATGACTAAAAATAAAAGAAATGAACAGATCATTAGGCTCCCAGAAGGAGATAAAGGCAGAAAAAACAATGGCCAAAAATTTACCAATTTATTAAAAATGATACGCTTGAAAATTCAAGAAGGTCAATAAATCTCAAGCAGGCTAAAACACAAAGAGAACCACACTAACACACCCATAATCTAAGTCCTTTAAACTAGTGATAAAGAAAAAATGCTAAAAAGCATCCAAATTAAAGGCATATTATATAGAGAAAGAAATGTAAGAATGATCACAGACATCTCATCAGAAACTACACTATTTAGAAGAAAGTAGAGTGACATATCTAAAGAGATGAAAGAAAAATCGGTCAACCTGGAATTTTTTACCCAGTGAAACTGTCTTTCAAAATTGAGTGCTAAATAAAGACTTTTTCAGGCAAACAAAAGCTGAGAGAATCCATCACCAGCAGATCTACACTATAAGAAATTTTAAATGAAGCTTTTCAGGCAAAGAAAAATGATACCAGAAGCAAACTTTGATTTATATAAAGGAATAAAGAGTGCCATAAATGGTAAATATAAAAGACCTTTTATCATTCAAAAAAGAAAACTCCTTAAAAAATAAATGACTGTTTAAAGCAAAAAAAATAACAATGCTTTGCAGGGTTTATAGCACACATAGAAGTAAAATGTATGTATAACAACAACAGCACAAAGGATGGGAGGGGCAAAATGAGAGTATATATTTGTATGGTTCTTACACTATATGTGAAGTAACAATATTATTTTGAGGAAGACTGTAATAAGTGCAACCATCAAAAACAAAGACATATAGCTAATAAGCCAAGAGTAGAGATAAGTGAAATCATAAAAATTCAACTCCTCCAAAAGAAGGCAGGAAGAGAAGGAAAAAAGAATTAGAGAACAGATGGAACAAAATAGAATCCAAATAGCAAAATCGTAGATTCAAACCAAAATATAGCCACAATTACAAATATAGCTAAAAATTATCTAAACATTCAAATTAAAAGCCTTATATTGTCAGATTGGATTTTAAAAGCACAAGCAAACTATTTGCTGTCTATAAGAAACCTGCTTGAAATATAAATAGTTTACAAATGAAAGGACAAATTCCAGTTGGAGCTCAGATGGAGTAAGCCCACTATAGCCTATCTCTCCTGCTAATACAACTAAAAATGATGGACAAAACACAAAAATTAAGTGCCTGAAGACTGAAAAGTAACCAAAAGCAGGTAGATTGTGAAAGGGAGTTAAAACTTAGAGAAGTAGCCTGCATCAAAGTGATGTCCCATATTTTTTTTCTCCTGCAGATTTTCTGAGGGTGGATCCCAGTTGTGGAACTGCACAGCAGAGCAGTGGCATGATTGGTGAAAGTTCCAGTAGAAATCCTGTATTACAGGGCAGAGTGACTGAAAAAAGGACTACTAGAAGCCAAAGAATATGGGGGTAATTCTGTTGGGTTTTTGTTTTGTTTTTTCTAGCAGTTTGCTCAGTCATGGAGTTGTTTGGCAGTGGTGACTGTGTGAACAGCTAAAAAGCCAAGAGATACCATGTCTTTCTGGCCAGAGGAACCAGGAAAGAGGGTATCTGTTGCCTCAAGAATGGGCTCATGAAGGATATTCTATACAGGAGAGAGCTGGAGAAAAGGATCCTCTAATTCTGTGAATAAACCCACACACGAGTCCTGTATTCATCTTTAAGCTGTGCATGTGCAGGAAAGACCCAAAGGAACACAACGAAAGCTTTCAAGAATGAACTAAGATATAAACTACCACCCAACACTCAGACAAACACCTGAGGGGCACAAGCATGGAACAGAAATAAAACAGTAAACTAATGACTTGGAAAACTAAACTGAAATTAGAACTCCAATCCACAGAAGGCAGGACAGAACTTGTGGTCTGAACCTATCTTGGTTAAGTATCTTCCAAAAATTCATCTAGAGGATTATAATGTGACCCATCATTTACACAACATAGCATTCACAATGTCTAGGATACAATCCAAAATTACTCAACATACAGAGAACCAGGAAATGTGACCAATTCCCAAGGGAAAAGCCAATCAAAAGATACCACACCCTATATGATCCAGATGTTGGAATTATCAAACACTTGAAAACAGCTTATGGGAAACAGATCCTAAGATGACCTCCCAATCATTTCTTGCCTCATGGTAGCCATGGCTTTATGTAATCCTCTCCCCTTGAGTCCAGGCAGGATCTGTGACTTGATTCTACGCAATAGAATATGGCAAAGGTGATGGGACACTACTCCCTCAATTAGATTACATTCTATGGCAAAAGTAATGAGATGTCACTTCAGTGACTATGTTGTGTTATCTAAGACTCTATCTTAGCAGACTACAGAGAGAGATTATTTGCTAGCCTTGAAGATGCAGGTTGTTATGATGTGAACTACCTATGGAGAGGGCCATGTGGGAGAGAACCGCAGACTGCAAGGAGCTGAATTCTGCCAACAACCATGTAACTTGGAAGAGGACCCCAAACTCCAAACGAGAACGTAGCTCAGGTGACACCTTGATTACAGCCTTGTGAGACCATGAACAGCTAGGCCATACCCAGGCTGCTGATCCACAGAAACTGGGAGTGCATGTTGTTTTAAGCTGCTAAGTGTGTGGCAATTTGTTATGAAGCAGTAGAAAACTAATACACAGCTATTAAAATTATGCTCCAAGCAGTAAAGGTAAATACACTTTAAATGATTAGAAAGATAGTACTTTCAGCAGAAAAAATTTGAAACTATAAGAAAAAGATGCAAATTCTAGAACTGAATAATGTAAGATCTCAAATTTTTAAAAATTGACTGGATGGACTCAATAGTACAATGCAAATGACAGAAGAGTCAGTGAACTTTTAGATCAACAGAAATTATCCAGTAAGAGAGACAGAGAGGAAAAAATGTAGAGAAAAAATTAACAAATGCTCAGAGACCTGTGGAACAACATCTAAAGTTCTAACATTCATGTCATTGGAATCTCAGAAGATGAAGAGAAAGAAATGGGTATAGAAAATATATTTGAAGAAATAATGATTGAAAACTTCTCAGATTTGGTGAAGCCATATTTATAAGATTCAAGAAGTTCAGCTAACACAAACAAAATAAACTCAAAGAAAACTATGCTCAGGCACATCATAACCAAAATGCTGAATAAAAAGACTTTTAAAAAAATCTTGAAATCAGTTTTCTTAAATTAAATATTACATACAGAAGAACAAAGATTCAAAAAACCATGGATTTCTCACACAAAAAAACCCATGGGGGTCAGAAGACCGTAGAAAATCATATTTAACATACTAAACAAATAGAACTGTGGACCAAGACTTCTATGTACAGTGAAATAATCTTCAAAAATAAAGGTGAAATAAAGACATTTTCAGATGAGTGAAAACTAAGAGAATTCATCATCACCAGCTGATCTGCTCTAAAGGAAATTCTTCTAGGTGACGGAAAATGGTATTAGAGGGAATCTTAGATCTTCAAGAGTGATAGAATAGCAACAGAAATAGTAAATACCTGATAAATATTAAAAATCACACTCAAGTTCTTTAATCTGTAAGACTATTAGAAGCAAACTCATAATATGGTGTGTGGAATTTTCAGAGTATGGAGATGTAATATATATAACAATGATAAAGGTAAAGTGGAGCAGGGTAAATAAATCCATATGGTTGTAAGGTATCTATATTATACCTGAAGGGGTACAATATTAACTCAAAGTAGACAGTGCAATATTAGGTATGTGAATTGTCAATCATATAGCAAGCACCAAAATACAAATATAAGATAAAACAAAAACACCAATAGATAAATTAAAATGGACTGTTAAAAACACTCTAATATTCCAAAAGAAAGCAGAAAACGGGAAACAAAGGAACAAAGAATGGGGAAAAATCAGGAAACAAATAATAAATGTAGAAATCCAGCCATACCAGTAATTACATTGAATATAAATTGTCTAAATATACCTAACAAAAGACAGAGATTGCCAAACTGGTTTAAGAAAAATACATGTTGTCTCAAGAAACCCACTTTAAATGTAAAGATATATTTAAGTTAAAAACAAAAAGAAGGAAAACTATATACCATGTAAACTCTAATTCAAATAAAGCTGAAGTAGCTACATTAAAATAAGAAAAAGTGGACTTCAGAAGAAGGAATATTACCAGGGATAAATAAAGACATTACATAGTGATAAAATGATCAATTCATCAAGAAGTCATAACAATCCTGAATATGTATGCAGTTAACAACAGAGCTTCAGAGTACATGAAGCAAAAAGTGATAAAACTGAAAAGGATAAATAGGGAAATTGAGAATTATAGTGGGAGATTTTAACACTCTTTTCTCAGCAATCAATAAAACACATAGACAAAAAACAAAAAAAAAACAAAAAAAAAACACATAGACAGAAAATCAGTAAGGATGTAGAACTGCTCAACTCTATTAACCAATTTTACTTAATTGACATTTATAGAACACTCTACCCAGCAAGACCAGGTTACACAGTCTTTTTACAAGTGCACGAGAAGTATGCACCAAGTTAGACCACATTCTGGTCCATAAAACAAGCCTCAAAAAGTTTATTTTTTTAAATTGTGGTAAAAAAAAACACACAACATAAATGTTAACATCTTAACCATTTTTAAGTGTACAGCTGAGTACTATTAAGTATATTCACAATGATGTGCAACAGATCTACAGAACTTTTTCATCTTACAAATCTGAAACTCTCCATTTATACCCATTAAACAACAACTCCCCTTTTTTTCCTCCCCCCAGCCCCTGGTAATCACTATTGTATTTTCTGCTTTTAGAAATTTGACTACTTTAGATACATTTTATAAGTGGAATCATACAGTATTTGTCCCTTTATGACTGGCTTATTCCACTTAGTATAATGTCCTTAAGGTCCATCAATCCTGTAGCAGGTGACAGTAAGATTTCCTTGCTTTTTTTTTTTAAGATGATGGCTCAGCTAAATGGATTTGTAGTTATATTACATGATCCAGATTCCAAACACATTTGAGCAATGAGTCCAAATCAATGAGATTATTAATGAATGTAATAATACATTAATCAATGTAAATTCCCATGTTTACATTTCAACAATAACACCACCAACACCACTACCAACAATAACTATAACAAGAGCTGCCTTTATTGGACACTTACTCTGTCCTCTGCCAATAATTTTATATGCTCAACTCCCTCAACACTTCTATAAAATAGGTACTTGATTATTAGGAACTCTATTTTATAAACATGAAAACCAAAGCTTACAGAGTAATATCTTCAGTGTCACATAGATGATAAATACCTGCAATGAGATTCAAATCTAGCTGGTCTGCTTCTAATGCTAACGCTAATGCTAATACTTCTCAGAAAATCAGTTGAACAAATAAATACAGCATGATGAAATCCTCAAGTAATTGCAGCTCTAAGACCTTCAGCTTATCACCATTTTAGCATAAGCATAGGGGCTATAAAACCAACACAATGTTATGTGCCATGGGGTTTTCCTTACTTTTTGAGGCTGAATGATATTCCACTGTACATATATACCAAATTTTGTTTATCCATTTATCCATCAATGGAAATCTGGGTAGCTTCCACCTGTTAGCTATTGTGAATAGTGCTGCTATGAACATGGGTGTGCAAATATCTCTTCAAGACCCTGCTTTCAATTCTTTTCACTATGTATGGAAAAGTGACAATACTGGATCTTATGGTAGTTCTATTTTCAATTTTTTGAGGAAACTCCATGCTGTTTTCCATAGTGGTTGCACTATTTTACAATACCACCAACAGTGCACAAGAGTTCCAATTTCTCCACAGCTTCACCAATACTTATTTTTTTTTATACTAGCCATTCTAACAGGTGTGACAAAATGTTTTTCAGGAATTGAAATCATATAAAGGATGTTCACTAACCACAAAGGAATTAAATAGAAATTAATAACATAAAGATATGCAGGAAACATCCTCAAAATGTCTGCCTGGAAATCAAACAAACATCTAAATAACCCATGAGTCAAAGGAGAATTCTCAAAGAACTTTTAAAACATTTTGAACTTAATAAAAATTCAACATATCAAAATTTCTGGGATGTAGTTAAAAATAGTGTGGACAGGGAAAATTACATCATTAAATGCTTATATTAGAAGAGAACAAAAGACTAAACTTAGTAATCTAAGCTTGCAACATAAATCACTAGAAAAAGCAAATTAAACCCAAGGCAAGAAGAAACGATATAAATAGGAGAAGAAATCAATGAAATTGTCTCTGTTTATTTTCTGTTTTTAATCAAACCAAAAGGTGGTCCTTTCAAAAGATCAATAAAATTGATAAACTTATAGCCAGACACACCAAGGGAAAAAGAGAGAAGACACAAATTACCAATATTAGAAATAAAAGGGGGGCACCACTATTGATCCCACAAGCATTAGAAAGATAATAAGGGAATACTACAAATAACTCTATGCATATAAATTTGAAAACTTAGACAAAGTGGACCAATTCCTTGAAAAACATAAATTATCAAAGCTCACTGAAGAAAAATAGATAATCCAAAGAGTCGTATATTTATTTTAAAAATTGATTTATTCTTAAAAATCTTTCAACAAGAAATATCTCCAAACCCAGATATTTTCACTGGTGAATGCTACCAAACATTTAAGGAAGAAATAATACCAATTTCCCACAAACTTCCAGGAAATACAAGAGAAGGGACAACTTCTCAACTCATTTTATATGAAGCTAGTATTATCCTAATACCAAAGCCAAACAAAAACATTACAAGAAAGTAAATACAGAAAAATAATCTCTTATGAACATAGATGTAAAAATCTTCAATAAAATATTCAAAAATTCATCAACATAATTCATCATAGCAACAGAATAAAGAAGGAAAAGTAGATGATCTTGCCAATAGATACAAAACATTTTTCACAAAATTCAACATCTATTCTTGATAAAAATCTTTAAGCAAACTAGGAATAGAAGAAAACTTCTTCAGTTTGATAAAGAGCATTTATAAAAGAATCTAGAGGTAACAAAATACTTAATGGTGATTTAATGTTTTCTTCCTAACACCAAGAACACAATA
Organism: Balaenoptera musculus; assembly: GCF_009873245.2. Lineage (NCBI taxonomy): Eukaryota > Metazoa > Chordata > Mammalia > Artiodactyla > Balaenopteridae > Balaenoptera > Balaenoptera musculus. The sequence continues at coordinate 56,157,958 of NC_045806.1, read as the reverse complement.
GGATTTTAAAAGCAAGAAGATAATGCTACCCCTTCCACTCACACCTTAGCAGCCATTTCATAGTAGTAATATGCTTGCTGTCTCAAACCTAAGAAGCTCATTCTTACAGCCTTGTCTTGGTAAATGACACTGCCTCTGTCTGAAAGCCCTTTCTTCTCTTTTCAACTAAGTCATACCCCCTCATGCTTGAACACCTTCCTCAAGACTTACCTCCTGGGCTACCCTGGTGGTGTAGTGGTTAAGAATCCACCTGCCAATGCAGGGGACACAGGTTCGAGCCCTGGTCCAAGAAGATCCCACATGCTGCAGAGGAACTAAGCCAATGCGCCACAACTACTGAGCCTCTGCTCTAGAGCCCACGAGCCACGACTGAGCCTGTGCACCACAACCACTGAAGCCCACATGCCTAAAGCCCATGCTCCACAACAAGAGAAGCCACCGCAATGAGAAGTCGTGCACCACAATGAAGAGTAGCCCCAGCTTGCCGCAACTAGAGAAAGCCCGCGTGCAGCAATGAAGACCTAATGCAGCCAAAAATAAATAAATAAAATAAATAAATTTAAGAAAAAAGAAAACAATTACAAATCTTTAAAAAAAAAAAAACTCATCTCCTCCAGGATGGATTCACTGATTGATTAATTAACTTGCTCATTCAGAAATGTTTATCGGAGATTGGTTCAAGATGGCAGAGTAGAAGGACGTGCACTCACACCCTCTTGCAAGAGCACTAGAACCACAACTAAATGCTGAACAATCATCGACAGGAAGACACTGGAACTCACCAAAAAAGATACCCCCATCCAAAGACAAAGGAGAAGCAGCAATGAGATGGTAGTAGGGGCGCAATAACAATAAAATCAAATTCCATAACTGCTGGGTGGGAGACTCACAAACTGGACAAAACTTATACCACAGAAGTCCACCCACTGGAGTGAACGTTCTGAGCCCCATGTCAGGCTTCCGAACCTGGGGGTCCAGCAATTGGAGAAGGAATTCCTAGAGAATCAGACTTTGAAGCTAGTGGGATTTGATTACAGGACATCGACAGGACTGGGGGAAACAGAGACTCCACTCTTGGATGTCACACACAAAGTAGTGTGTGCATCGGGACCCAGGGGAAGGAGCAGTGACCCCATAGGAGACAGACTGAACCAGACCTACTTGCTAGTATTGGTGGGTCTCCTGCAGAGGTGGGGGGTGGCTGTGGCTCATCATGGGAACAAGGACACTGGCAGCAGAAGTTCTGGGAAGTACTCCTTGGCGTGAGCTCTCCCAGAGTCCACCATTAGCCCACCAAAGAGCCAGGTAGGCTCCAGTACTGGGTCGCCTCAGGCCAAACAACCAATAGGGAGGGACCCAGCCCCACCCATCAACAGTCAAGTGGGTTAAAGTTTTACTGAGCTCTGCCGACCAGAGCAACAGCCAGCTCTACCCACCACCAAACCCTCCCATCAGGAAACTTGCAAAAGCCTCTTAGATAGCCTCGTCCACCAGAGGGCAGACAGCACAAGCAAGAAGAACGACAATTCTGCAGCCTGTGGAAGGAAAACCACATTCACAGAAAGATGGACAACAAGATAGGGTAGAGGACTTTGTACCAGATGAAGGAACAAGATAAAGTCCCAGAAAAACAACTAAATGAAGTGGAGATAGGCAACCTTCCAGAAAAAGAAATCAGAATAATGATAGTGAAGGTGATCCAGGACCTCAGAAAAAGAATGGAGGCAAAGATCGAGAAGATACAAGAAATTTTTAACACAGACCTAGAAGAATTAAAGAACAAACACTTAGAAGAATTAAAGAACAAACACAGATGAACAACACAATAACTGAAATGAAAAATACACTAGAAGGAATCAAGAGCAGAATAACTGAGGCAGAAGAACGGATAAGTGACCTGGAAGACAAAATGGTGGAATACACTGCCACAGAACAGAATAAAGAAAAGAGAATGAAAAGAAATGAAGACAGCCTAAGAGACCTCTGGGACAACATTCGCATTATAGGGTTCCCAGAAGGAGAAGAGAGAGAGAAAGGACCCGAGAAAGTATTTGAAGAGATTATAGTCGAAAACTTCCCGAACATGGGAAAGAAAATAGCCACCCAAGTCCAGGAAGCACAGCGAGTGTCATACAGGATAAATCCAAGGAGAAACACGCTGAAACACATAGTAATCAAATTGACAGAAATTAAAGACAAAGAAAAATTATTCAAAGCAACAAGGGAAAAATGACAAATAGCATACAAGGGAACACCCATAAGGTTAACAGCTGATTTCTCAGCAGAAACTCTGCAAGCCAGAAGGGAGTGGCACAATATATTTAAAGTGATGAAAGGGAAGAACCTACAGCCAAGATTACTCTACCCGGCAAAGATCTCATTAAGATTCCAGACAAGCAAAAGCTAAGAGAATTCAGCACCACCAAACCAGCTCTACAACAAATGCTAAAGGAACTTCTCCAAGTGGGAAATACAGGAGAAGAATAGGACCTACAAAAACAAACTCATAACAATTAAGAAATGGTAATAGGAACATACATATCAATAATTACCTTAAACGTGACTGGATTAAATGCTCCAACCAAAAGACACAGGCTCGCTGAATGGATACAAAACAAAGACCAATATATGTGCTGTCTACAAGAGACCCACTTCAGACCTAGGGACACATACAAACTGAAAGTGAGGGGTTGGAAAAAGATATTCCATGCAAATGGAAATCAAAAGAAACCTGGAGTAGCAATACTAGTATCAGATAAAATAGACTTTAAAATAAAGAATGTTACAAGAGACAAGGAAGGTCACTACATAATGATCAAGTGATCTATCCAAGGAGAAGATATAACAATTATAAATATATATGCACCCAACACAGGAGCACCTCACTACATAAGGCAACTGCTAACAGCTATAAAAGAGGAAATCGACAGTAACACAATAATAGTGGGGGACTTTAACACCTCACTTACACCAATGGACAGATCATTCAGACAGAAAATTAATAAGGAAACACAAGCTTTAAATGACACAAAAGACCAGATACATATAATTGATATTTATAGGACATTCCATCCAAACACAGGAGATTACACTTTCTTCTCAAGTGAGCACAGAAAATTCTCCAGGATAGATCACATCTTGGATCACAAATCAAGCCTCAGCAAATTTAAGAAAATTGAAATCATATCAAGCATCTTTTCCAGCCACAACGCTATGAGATTAGAAATCAATTACTGGGAAAAAAACGTAAAAACACAAACACATAGAGGCTAAACAATATGTTACTAAATAGCCAAGATATCACTGAGGAAATCAAAAAGTACCGAGAGACAAGTGACAACGAAAACACGATGATCCAAAACCTATGGGATGCATCAAAAGCAGTTGTAAGAGGGAAGTTTATAGCAATACAAGCCTACCTCAGGAAAAAAGAAAAATCTCAAATAAACAATCTAACCTTACACCTACAGGAACTAGAGAAAGAAGAACAAACAAAACCCAAAGTTAGCAGAAGGAAAGAAATCATAAAGATCAGAGAAGAAATAAATGAAATAGAAACAAAGAAAACAATAGCAAAGATCAATAAAACTAAAAGCTGGTTCTTTGAGAAGATAAACAAAATTGATAAACCATTAGCCAGACTCATCATGAAAAAGAGGGAGAGGACTCAAATCAATAAAATTAGAAATGAAAGAGGAGAAGTTACAACGGACACCGCAGAAATGCAAAGGATAATAAGAGACTACTACAAGAAACTCTATGCCAATAAAATGGACAAATTCTTAGAAAGGTATAACCTTCCAAGACTGAACCAGGAAGAAGTAGAAAATATGAACAGACCAATCACAAGTAATGAAATTGAAACTGTGATTAAAAATCTTCCAACGAACAGAAGTCCAGGACCACATAGCTTCACAGGTGAATTCTATCAAACATTTAGAGACAAGCTAACACCCATCCTTCTCAAACTCTTGCAAAAAATTGCAGAGGAAGAAACACTCCCAAACTCCTTCTATGAGGCCACCATCACCCTGATACCAAAACCAGACAAAGATACTACAAAAAAAGAAAATTACAGACCAATAGCACTGATGAATATAGATGCAAAAATCCTCAACAAAATACTAGCAAACAGAATCCAACAACACATTAAAAGGATCATACACCATGATCAAGTAGGATTTATCCCAGGGATGCAAGGATTCTTCAATATATGCAAATCAATCAATGTGACACACCATATTAACAAATTGAAGAATAAAAACCATATGATCATCTCAATAGATGTAGAAAAAGCTTTTGACAAAATTCAATACCCATTTATGATAAAAACTCTCCAGAAAATGGGCATAGAGGGAACCTACCTTAAAATAATAAAGACCATATACGACAAAGCCACAGCAAACATCATTCTCAATGGTGAAAAACTGAAAGCATTTCTTCTAAGATCAGGAACGAGACAAGGATGTCCACTCTCATCACTATTATTCAACATAGTTTTGGAAGTCCTAGCCACGGCAATCAGAGAAGAGAAAGAAATAAAAGGAATACAAATTGTAAAAGAAGTAAAACTGTCGCTGTTTGCAGAGGACATGATACTATACATAGAGAATCCTAAAGATGCCACCAGAGAACTACTAGAGCTAATCAATGAATTTGGTAAAGTAGCAGGATACAAAATTAATGCACAGAAATCTCTTGCATTCCTATACACTAACAATGAAAGATCAGAAAGAGAAATTAAGGAAAGAATCCCATTCACCACTGCAACAAAGAGAATAAAATACCTAGGAATGAACCTACCTAAGGAGGTAAAAGACCTGTACTCAGAAAACTAATAGACACTGATGAAAGAAATCAAAGATGATGCAAACAAATGAAGAGATATACCATGTTCTTGGATTGGAAGAATTAATATTGTCCAAATGACTATACTACCCTAAGCAATCTACAGATTCAATGCAATCCCTATCAAATTACCAGTGGCATTTTTTATAGAACTAGAACAAAAAATCTTAAAATTTGTATGGAGACACAAAAGACCCCAAATAGCCAAAGCAGTCTTGAGAGAAACAAACAGAGCTGGAGGAATCAGACTCCCTGACTTCAGAGTATACTACAAAGCTACAGAAATCAAGACAATATGGTACTGGCACAGAAACAGAAATATAGATCAATGGAATAGGATAGAAAGCTCTGAGACAACCCCATGCACCTACGGTCAACTAATCTATGACAAAGGAGGCAAGGATATACAATGGAGAAAACACAGTCTCTTCAATAAGTGGTGCTGGGAAAACTGGACAGCTACATGTAAAAGAATGAAATTAGAACACTCCCTAACACCATACACAAAAATAAACTCAGAATGAATTAGAGATCTAAATGTAAGACCGGACACTGTAAAACTCTTAGAGGAGAACATAGGAAGAACACTCTTTGACATAAATCACAGCAAGATCTTTTTTGATCCACCTCCTAGAGTAATGGAAATAAAAACAAAAATAAACAAAAGAAATTAATGAAACTTAAAAGTTTTTGCAAAGCAAAGGAAACTACAAACAAGATGAAAAGACAACCCTCAGAATAGGAGAAAATATTTGCAAACGAATCAACGGACAAAGGATTAATCTCCAAAATATATAAACAGCTCATGCAGCTGAATATTAAAAAAAACAAACAACCCAATCCAAAAATGGGCAGAGAGATCGGTGCTTTGTGACCACCTAGAGGGGTGGGATAGGGAGGGTGGGAGGGAGGGAGATGCAAGAGGGAAGAGATATGGGAACATATGTATATGTATAACTGATTCACTTTGTTATAAAGCAGAAACTAACACACCATTGTAAAGCAATTATACTCCAATAAAGATGTTAAAAAAAAATTTAAAAGTGGGCAGAAGACCTAAATAGACATTTCTCCAAAGAAGATGTACAGGTGACCAAGAAGTACATGAAAAGCTGCTCAACACCACTAATTATTAGAGAAATGCAAATCAAAACTATGATGAGGTATCACCTCACACCAGTTAGAATGGGCATCATCAGAAAATCTACAAACAACAAATGCTGCAGAGGGTTTGGAAAATAGGGAACCCTCTGTCACCGTTGGTGGGAATGTAAATTGATACAGTCACTATGGAGAACAGTATGGAGGTTCCTTAAAAAACTAAAAATAGAATTACCATATGATCCAGCAATCCCACTACTGGGCCTCTACCCAGTGAAAACCATAATTCAAAAAGACGCATGCACCCCAATGTTCATTGCAGCACTATTTACAATAGCCAGGTCATGGAAGCAACCTAAATGCCCTTGGACAGATGAATGGATAGAGAAGATGTGGTACATATATACAATGGAATATTACTCAGCCCTAAAAAGGAACGAAATTGGGTCATTTGTTTAGACGTGGATGGATCTAGAGACCCTCATCCAGAGTGAAGTAAGTCAGAAAGAGAAAAACAAATATCGTACATTAACGCATATATGTGGAACCTAGAAAAATGGTACAGATGAACCAGTTTGCAGGGCAGAAACAGAGACACAGATGTAGAGAACAAACGTAGGGACACCAAGGGGGTAAAGTGGTGGTGGGGGGTGGATGGGATGAATTGGGAGATTTTGATTGACATATATACACTAATATGTATAAAATAGATAACTAATAATAACCTGCTATGTAAAAGATAAATAAAATAAAATTCAAAAAAATATTTATCAAGCACCTAATACATCTAAGTACTGTGGATATGGCAGGAAACAAAACAAAATCTCCACCCTCAAAGAACTCTGTCATTCTAAGGGGAGAACATACAATAACCAAATAAATAAATGAAAACTATGTAAAGTGGTAGATAAATGATATGAAGAAAAGCAAAGCAAGAGAAGATGTCAAACAAAGATGGTAGGCAGGAGAGTTTTGTGTGCTATAAAGGGTAGTCTGGGAAGGATATCTGTGATTTGAGGAAAGACCTAAAGGAAGTCAGGAAGCAAACTGTACAGTGCATATATATCTGTGAAGGGGGAGACATTCCAGACAGAGGGATCAGAACGTGCAACAGCCCCAAGGCATGCTTGGCATGTTTGGTACTAAGAGTAAGGGGTGGAAGTGATATAAAATGTGGTCAAAGAGGTAACTCTGTATGAAATGTTAAGGACTGTTGAGATAAGAAGCCAATGGGAGTAGAAGGGTGACATGATTTGACTTATGTTTTTAAAGGATCATTATGGCTGCTGTGTGGAGATTAAAATTAAGTAGAGGGGCAAGGGTGGAAGCTAAAGACCAGTTAGGAAACTACAGAAATAATCTATTTCAGAGCTGATGTTGGTTTATATCAGGGTGGTAGCACTGAAGAAGAATTAGTTTAGATATATTTAGAATGTTGAGATGATAGAATTGCAAAGGGATTTGCTGTGGGATGTGAGAGAAAGAGGAGAACTGGGGTATAACTGTTGGAGCAATGTCATTTTGTAGGCAAGAGGAGATGAAATCTGGAACACAGGTGAAGGGGTTGGCTTTAGATAAAAGCATGGACAGTTCATCTATAGTAACAAGAGAGAAGATAGAGAAAACAGGTACAGATGCACGTAGGTGAGTAGGTGTGGGAGTAAAAACTTTTGGAGGTTGGCAACTGATTGCTTTCTCTTTTCTCAGTGAAAGGAGAAATTTGGAATTGAGGGTGAAGAGGAGAGATATGATGGAGAATTAAGGAGAGAAAAGAGGCCAGGGAATAGTCATCCAAGGATATCCACTCTGACCAAACTCACCCAGATCCAGTTACTCACTTCACCAAATCCTAAACACCTACACATCAACTTCTACACAGCTGTATTCATTTTACTTAGTTGATATATGTCCTTCTATGCTCTATATGTGCTCTGGCTCCTTCATTAAAACCTCACCAATGGGGTACTCTATATGTGCAGTTTACTAGGAAGAGAATAAGAGATACAAATTACCCATTTATTTATGGGGAGAAACCTCCACACCAAATAGTATAGATGTGTCCTGTCTGCTACCTCTGTCACACCTCTTGGATCTGGACTCTACTCTCCATCCCTACTGCCCTAGTTCAGGCCTTCATCATTTCTCACTTGGATTACTGTACCAGCCTCCTAACTACCTTTCCTCTCACCTCTCTCCAGTCCATTCTCCACACCACTGCCAATACACAGAATTTATGCAACTCCCCTGCTTAATCTCCATTATTATCCCTGTTCATTTACTTTTCAAGGACCTGTCAAATTTCCAGTTGAATCTGTCACTCCATCCCCTTTTTGTGCTTTACATCCTACACCCTAGCCATGCCAAATTACATTTAATGCCTGAATACATCAAATCTTTCAATTCTCCTGTGCCCTTGCACATCCTGTTTCCTCTACCTGAAATGCACATCTGCCCTTTCTCCACCAGATATTTCCACTAATCATTAGAGACTTAGCTCAAATGTCACCTTCTCAGTGGCACCACAAGCAGAGGTAACTTCACTTCTGTGCTCACATGCATCCCCTACAGCATTCATCTTAGTATCAAAAATATTTAGGTATTGAACTTCCCCACTAGCTCTATTACTCATCTTTTATCACAAGCATTTAGCACAGTGCCTAACACATAGTACATCAACAAGTATTTTACAAATGAGTTTATTATAGAAGTGAATAGATTACAAACAGCAAAGAAACAAAAATATAAATAGATTAAAACACAAATAAAAATTCTTTAATGTACCCAAACAAGATATATTTCTATGAAGTGTTTTAGAAATAGGAAAAAAGAAAACAGAAAAATTTCACCAATCTTAAAGAAGCAAATTTAATTTTTGACAAAGATGGTAAAGTGAGACCTGACAGGATAATGCACAACACAGCAAACACCCCTCTCTTTTCACCAAGTAGTCACAGCAACAGATGGAATAGGCTTTTACTCTGAAGTGTTTTTAAGGCAAATCTGTAGATTTCTGCTCAGAATAGTAGAAATGTCCAAGTTACTGTGTACACACAATGAAGAATAAATGCTGTCATTGTGTGACTTTGTAGTCTATAAAGTACTTTCACTTGTATTATCTCATTTAATTCCCACAACAACCCTGTCAGGTAAGTATTATTGTCTTCCTTTTACAGATGAGGAAACTGTGGCTCAGAGAATCTGTAATCCAAGACAACAGTCAGTAAGAGAATAAGAGGCACAGCTGGGGTTCTAGTTCAGGTGTGCTTGACTATAAGTCTATTGTTCACTATACAGGCTAAGTGATATTTTCATGGCTTCCCAACAAGTACACTAAAATGAAACCAATAAATTGTTGACATGGTTTTTGTGTTTTCCATCTTTTTTTTCTCTTGGTTCTTCAGTCTGACTATTTTCTACTGACCTATCTTCCAGTTGACCAATCTTCTCTTGAGCTGTATCTAATCCACTGTTAAGCTCATCTATTAAAATCTTAATTTTAGTCATTATAACGTTCAGTTCCAGAATTTCCTTTCTTTCATATGGAATCTAGTTCTCTGCTGAAATTCTCTATCTTGTCAAGTATTATGAACATATTAAGCACAGTTAAGTCTGAGCCTCGTAACTCTAAATCTCGGCCACATGTCAAGCCCTTTCTATTGTCTGTTTTTCCTCATAGTCCTATGACCTGATGTTACAGGTTGAATTGTGTCCCCCAAAATACACACGTTGAAGTCCTAACCCCTTTTGCCTCAGAATATTACCTTATTTGGAGATAGAGTCTTTACAGAAATAATCAAGTTAAAATGAGGTCATTAGGGTGGGCCCTAATCCAATATGACTGGTATCCTTATAAAAGGGGGAGAATTTGGACAAACAGATACACATAGAGTGAAGACAATATGAAGAGACATCGGGAAAAGATAGCCATCTACAAGCCAAAGAGAGAGACCTGGAACAGATCCTTTTCTCACAGCCTTTAGAAGGAAACAACCCTGCCAATATCCTGATATTCTACTTCTAGCATCCAAAACTATGAAACAATGAATTTCTGTTGATTAGGCACCCAATCTGTGGTATTTTGTTATGGCAGCCCTAGCAAACTCATACTGGTAAGCCTAGTAATTTTTGATTAAATGCCAGACATTGCATGTTAAAAGTTAGAGGAGCTCTGGATGATATTATCTTCCTCCAAAGAACATTTACTTTGGTTTCTGCCAGGTGATGAAGGACAAATCACCTTAATACTGCCTGAGATTGAGCTGATTCAAAGCCATGCTTTAGTCTTTGTGAGGAATGGTATTTTTTCTAGTTCATCCTTACTCCTGGAGTTTAGCCCTTTGGGGATCCCAGCTGAAAACCTGGGGTAATTACCAGGGTCCCTCCTCTTTGGCAGTCTCTAAACTCCAATTTCTGTCTCTCCAGCATTGTGAAATTGCTGAAAGCTCTGCTTAACTACTCAGGTTTGTATCTGGCACTTTCTGCTTAACTTCTCAACTTCTTTGCCCTGTACCACTTACAAATCAGCAAATGACACAAGAGAAAAAGTAGCATAAAATATTGTACTAAATTCATTGTACTTTATTTTTCTCTGGTATCTTGGACCTTCAAGTCCTGATTACTATGGTAGCCCTGAACTCTAATTTTTGTCTCTATAGCCCTGTGAGACTGCTGAAACCTCTGCTCAGCTTCTCTGTCTCTTAGTTACTATTTTCAGTTTGGCTTCTCAGTGTCTCTACCTATACCAATTACATTGGCAAATGCCTTAAAGGGAATTGTAGCACAGAATGTTGGGCACACCTCAATACATCTCTCCTCTCCGGGATCTTGATCCCTACTTCCTTTGATAGCTCTCTGATGCTTTCAAATAAGTATATTGTAATTTTATGCAGCTTTTCTAGCCCTTCCTGAGGGATAGTTAGTCTGATACAAGTTAGTCTGTCAAAGCCAGAAACAGAAGTCCCCACAGCCATGGTTTCTAATTCCACTGGCATGCCTACCTTGGTTCATTCATTCGTTCTTTCCAGGATGTATTGAGCACATGAGATGTGCCAATAACTCTGCAAGACTCTGGGAAAACAAAATGTTCTTGTCTTTAAGAAACTCACAGTGGAATCAGTGGGGGTAAGATCACAAAGAAGACCACAAATACAAGTGGTAAAAATATAATGCTCAAGTGTTTAGAGGTGTGTAGAAGATGTTACATGGGAGAAATGGAAGTAACTATCTTTGTCTGATGCAGAGGTCAGAAAATGATCACAGAATAGAAGACATTTAAGGTAAATCAAGAATATGCCAGGTGAATAAGGAGCCAGAGAGAGAGAAGAAAGGCACTTCAAGAGGAGATAATATTATATGAGTAAAGGTATGACAGTAAGCATGGGAAATTATGAATAGTTTGGTACTGTTGGAACTAGATGAGGGAAAGAATGAGTTCTGATTGTGGAGGGTTCTGTCTCTGTCCAAAAAGTTATTGTTCACATAGTTAATGGGTAACGAATGGCATTCCCAGAGGTTCATGTTCAGTCAGATTTGTGGAGAATTTAACAACAGAAATTTAAGACTTCTCCAGCCAATGGCTTGTAAATTCAAAGGCAGCATTATCATGCTTACTAAGTAATGTAGTAGAATTGCTAAGCAATAAAGTCAAGTCTTTGAGTCAGCTGACTAGTTTATGGGGAAAAGAAATAAAACTTTTAAAACACTGAAATAGATACTGTGTGGCCAAGAACCGAAATGATTCAAGTCTCATTTCCTAAGCTTATAAGCTCAGTTATCTATTACAAAGTTCAACAAGCAACAACAAGAGTTCTAATTTTTCAGAGGCTATTTGTCCACTTTTGCCCTCAATGACATTGCCTTCAAAAAGCAATCTATCAAATGCCTACTTACTTGTGAGACGAATATCCATAAGTCTAATAGGATTTCTCCCTTTTGTGGATTTAAAAATCTAAGATGCCAGACAACACAGATAACTATCCCACAAAGATACCAAGACAGCACTATAAAAACACTGAACATCTACATAAACTGACAAGAAGAAGTGTTTACATGATCTATGCCTCAGGGAGCTGTCACTTCTGTGACGCTCAGGTCAGAAGAGTTTAATGAAGGAGATGAGAATTCTAGCTCTCTCAGGCTGACAGCAGAGAAAGGGTCTGGCAGACAAAGGAGAGGGCATTATTCCAGACACATGGTACAATGTGGAAGCAGTCTAAGCAAGAGGAGCCTGCACAAAGAAGAAGCCAGAATATGTCTCTCTAAGAAAAGCAAAGTTATGTACTGCACTAAAGGAAGAGATGATGAAAAAGCAGTGGGCCATAAAGCCCAGAGAGGGGTCATCTGCAGTTCAGGCACAAGGGCTCTTTCCCTTTTATCTATATTTCTGCTAGCAAGTTACAATTCTATAATTGAACATTAAGCATCCCCAGCCACCATGAATCAATCCTTTATTCCTCCAAAGAACTCAAGAACACTCTACAAGCATATAAACAAACCACATCTAGGAATCAACTCACCAATGAAACATCACTGAGAAAGCATAGTACCTAGCCATGGCACACCACCATTTCATGATACCAAGAAGGAAAAAACTAAACCTTGTGCCATTTCATTTAGATTTCTGATGCCAGAATCTAAATTACCCAAATTAGAATTTGGCCATAATGCCAATGTTAGCCCTCAAAAACAATCTAGAACATTCAAAGGTTAGAGTTATCAAGACCCTAGTTCCAATCATCTCCAAAAGACTAAAAACAACCTGGATACCTATTCTCCCTAGGGGAGGAGGTGAAGAGATTTAAAAAGAAAAAAAAAAAAAACAACTAGATGGAGGAAAGCAGCAAAGGTTGAATCCCTGAAGAAAACTCACAACCTTAAGATTACTGCCCAGAAGTAATGAACTACAGCAGAAAAATTTCAAACACATTCCAACATGACTTTAATTAAGATAGTTTTGGGAGGTTCCAGAATTATAGCTATCAAACATGAAACCTAAAGAATTTACTAAGATTAAAAAGATTACCAACTTTAACTCAGAGGAAAAACACACTGGAAGAAACAGGTTAGTTAGAACACACTGGTAATGATGTCACTTTGCTGACCTTCAAACAACTGCTACATCACTTTAGGTACAATCGTCAGTGATAAAACACCTGAATGACAATGGGTTGGGCATTGTACAAAATATAAAATTCAATATGACTCTTGCCCAGAGAGTTCAAATCAAGCATCTGATAAATTTCATTTTTCACTAGAAAAGTATGATGATGTACTATAACCATTAACTTATTTTAAAATATAACAAGAAATACAGGTAGGATATATGATAAAATGAAATGTCTAACAAGCAAGAATTTTTGTAGCATGTAGAAGTAAGCTGGGTACCCACATGAGTATGTATTTTGAAATATTTATGGATGATTAACCAGAAAGGCTAATTTAACACCTACACAGCAATTGCATGGAGACAGAGCTGTGAAATATTTGCATTTACTACTCAGTAAGAGGACCATCACCAGCACTGGCATAAGAATGCCAGTCGCAATTAAATTAGGTGAAATTTCACAATTTAAAAGATATGCAATCTCCTTCCCTGAGAAATTTAATTTACATAAGATGACTGGAAGTCTCTCAAAAATGAAATTCCAACTATAAAATTACAAAAGAGAAAAGGATAGGTATCAAAAGAGGTAGCTATAAAAAGTTATCAATACTCTCAGATTTTTTAAATGTACAATAACAACAGTAATAGCATTTGTTCTGTACTCACTCTGTGTCAAGAGCTATGTTTCCTGCCTAATATGTATTATCTCTTATTATTAATAGTAGTATTGTTTCCATTCTATAGATAAAGAAATGGAAGCTCAGAGGTTAAAAAAGCAATCCCAAATCACACATCTAGGAAAAGGTAGAGGAGAGGTTCAAACACAAGTCTGTCTGACTCTCAAGTTGGTATACATCAGTCTAGTGATGTAACAAAGGAGACATAACCAATGATAATTACAAAAGAGTGCCATGTACCTGTAAAACACTAAAAAATCCAAGGTTCAGAATGACATGAGCCTTAGAAGGAGATATAGTCCAAGGATAACAAACAGGGATTTCAAATTGCCATCAACAATAATAAGAAATGTAATGTTAGGTTACAAAGAGAAAACAAACAAAAAACAATTCCTACTTTATTTCCATGTATCCTCAGTTAAGAAAAGTTAGGACACGAAAGGGTATAACAAACATTAGAAAGAAACTGAAAACACAGACACAAGAACAGGTCAAGAAGTACTTGTCCTAGAATAATCACATTCCAGGATACTGGAAAGACCTTGGGCTAAGATTTCCAAACTGCTGTCTAGACAAAATTGTGAATAAAGAGAGAGGGACAGAAGTCTGGAGGGAGGCAAATGTACTTTTGATTTTCAAAAAGAAGAAAGTAATGTTTGCAAGCTGGTGAATTTAATCTCAATTCTAAACAAGTTGTATAGAACACATTATTAATCTTCTGTTTAATAGGAAGACTTCTGGTCTGAGCAGTATGGTGTTATTCCCTGCTGGGAATGGCACAAGAAACAACTGAAGGAGAAATCTAAAGGGTGGTAAGAAGCTGAGCTGTTTTGGGACCTTATAAATGAAGGAACAGCACAACAACAGGATATTTTGCATCCCCACATCCAACAAAGAAAGGCCACCCAGACCTGGTATTTCTAGATCCTCCATCCTAACAAAAAAAAGTCAGCCCAGGTAGGCTCATTGCTCTCCAGAGTCAAACAGAAGTCTCTCTGACAACATTAGGCGAGCCCAACATTATCAGTACAGAGGATCAATTGGGAGCTAGAGGGGTGCTGGTCCCAACTCCAACATGTAGGGAGAGGGGGGTTGTTTCCACACCAAAAATTCTCCAACACCAGCAAGGTGCCCAAGAATTAAACTCAATTCTGCCATTATCTACCTGGAGATAGCATCAGATTTCACAGGTTAAGAGTTCAGTCTCACAAACTGCCCCTTCTCCCCAACTTCAGACACCAGTCACACATCCAGGTTGTCACCTGTGTTTCTGAATGACCACCTATAGATTGGAGGTTCCAACGGCCCTCTCCTTGGGCTTGACTAATTTGCTAGAGTAGCTCACAGAACTCAAGAGAAATATTTTACTTATTAGATTACCAGTTTGTTATAAAAGGATTTAACTCAGAAAATCCAGATGAAAGAGATGCATAGGGCACGGTATGGGGAAAGGGTACAGAGCTTCCATACCCTCTCTGAGCATGAAACTCTCTCCAAATCTCCATGTGTTCACCAATTCAGAGGCTCTCTGACCCACTCCTTTTGGGTTTTTATTGTGGCTTTGTTACAATAGGCATGATTGATTAAATCATTGGCCATTGGTGATTGATTCAACCTCCAGCCCTTCTCCTATCCCTGGAAATCATAGGATGGGACTGAAAGTTCCAACACTCTAAGCTCTAATTAAGGTTGATTCCCCTGGCAACCAGCCCCCATCCTTAGGTGCTTTCCAAAAGTTACCTCATTAACAGAAACACAGTAGTGGTGGAAAAGAGGTTGTTATGAACAATTAGACACCCATTTCACCTTATTGCTCTGAAGTGATTTCAGGATCTGAGGACAAAGACCAAATTTTATAACAAAAGATGCTCCCATTGCTCTTATCACTCAGGAAATTCCAAGGGTTTTGGGACTGTGAGCCAGGAACAATGGATGAAGACCAAATATATATGAGAAATATATTTTAGTCATCTGAATGACCAAATATATATTTCTTATAAATCACAATATCACAGAAGCCTAGCCAGAAATAAGTAGCCAGGGGAAGTACTCTCCTTTCCCCCAGGCCTGAGATGCCTTGCCCACCCAGAGATACCGAGGCTGTCAGGCAGAGCATATAAGAGAGACCCAGCTACAGCTGAAAGCCGGTCTGGGAAGCCTCTTTATCCCTATGGGTCCCAAATTCTCCACCCCTACCCAAAGACAATGGGAGGGACAATGGAATGAGAAATGGGACTCAAGTCACAAAAAACATCCCAGTTCCAGGAAGCTTCTTTGTCTCACAGACCCAACATTCTCCTCCCTTGTGCAGTGACTTTGGACCAGTGTGGGGGTAGGGGGGACACTGATGAAGAATCCCACTGTGCCCCTCCTTCACTCAGAGACATCCAGTGACAGGCCTGGGGAAACCCTTTGTGCCCCTTAAGGCATCATCAGCAAGGACCAGTAGAAGTCCCAGCAGCACCAGATAAACCAAGCAAACTAAAATGATACCACAAAGTCTACAAAAAGCAAACTGTCATTGGAACCACAGCCCACATGCTAAACCTAAACAATGTGCTATCTGCTAAAATAAAAGATTTAACCAGAACCCAGAGTCTCCTAATATAGTAGATACACATCCATGATACAGTCAAAAATCACCCATCATACCAAGAAAATAACAACTTGAAGGGGAAAAGACAATCAATTGAGGCCAGCACAAGGATGAATCAGATGTTGGCATTACTTCACAAGATTTTAAAGCAGACATCAAAAAAAATGCTTCAAAAATCAATTACAAATTCTCTTAAAAACAAAGGAAAACAGAAAAGCCTCAGCATGGAAATAGAAATAGGAAGCTGAGTGAACTCCAAACAGGATAAACTTAAAAGAAATACATTCCATGACACATCATAATTAAAATTTTGAAAGTTAAACACCAGAAAAAATCTTGAAAAGAGAAAGAAAGAAATGACATGTTACCTATATGGAAACACCAATTCAAAACGCCGAGGATTTCTATTCTGAAACCATGGAGGCTAGTAGAAAGTGTCACAATACTTTTCAAGTTCTGAAAGAAAACAACTGTCAACCATAGATTCTATATCAGGTGAAATTATCCTTTAAAAGTGAAAAGGAAATAAACACATTCTCAAATAAGGAAAAACTAAAAGAATTTATTGCTAGCAGACCTACCCTGAAAGACTGGCCAAAAGAAGTTCTTCAAACACAAAGGAAATGATAAAGGAAGTAAACTTGGAACATCAGGAAGGAGAAAGGAACAACAGAAAGAGCAGAAATATAGGTAACACAATAGATTATTCTTTTTCTCATGAATTTCATAAATCTTATTTGATGATTGAAACAAAAATTATAACACCATCTGATACTCAAGACAATGGTATTTAAATGTGGGGAAGGTAAAGAGACCTAAATGTAAGTGAAGTTTTCACTTGAAGTGGTAAAATGTTACCGGTAGACTTACAAGTCACAAGTGTATATGATAATACCCAAGAGCAACTACTAAAAAAGAGATGCACTCAAAGACACTATAAATAAATCAAGCTGAAATGCTCAAGTAACCCATGAGAAGTCAAGAAAACAGAAACAGAAGAATGAGAACCACAGATAAAATGAATAATGAAATGGTGGACTTTTATTAAAATGGTGGTACCATATATATATATATATATATATATATATATACACACACACATATATATATGTATATATATATATATAATCTTAAATGTAAATGGTCTAAATATACCAATCAAATCAAAAAACAAACAACCCAATCAAAAAATGGGCAAAGACCTGAATAGGCATTTTTCCAAAGAAGATATACAGATGGCTAACAGGCACATGAAAAGATGCTCAACATTGCTAATTATTAGAGAAATGCAAATCAAAACAACAATGAAATATCACCTCACACCTGTCAGAATGGGTATCATCAAAAAGACCACAAATAACAAATGTTGGTGAGGATGTGGAGAAAAGGGAACACTTGTGCACTGTTGGTGTGACTATAAATTGATGCAGCCACCACAGAAAACAGTATGGAGGCGCCTTAAAAAAACTAAAAATAACCACATGATCCAGCACTAGGTATATATCCAGAAAAAACAAAAACACTAATTCAAAAAGATACAAGCATAGCAGCACTATTTACAATAGCCAAGATATGGAAGCAACCTAAGTGTCCATAAACAGACGAATGGATAAAAAAGATGTGAGATATATATATATTACTCAACCATGAAAAGAATGAAATTCTGCCACTTGCAGCAATGTGAATAGACCTAGAGAATATTACGCTTGGTGAAATAAGTCAGACTTAGAAAGACAAATACTGTATAATACTGCTCATATATGCAACCTAAAAAATAATACAAACAAATGTATATAGCAAAACAAAAATAGACTCACAAATATAGAAAACAAACTAGTGGTTCCCAGAGGGGAGAGGAAAGGGGGGAGGGGCAAGTTAGGGGTATGGGATTAAGAGATACAAACTACTATGTATAAAATAAACAACAAGGATATATTGTATAGCACAGGGAAGTATAGCCATTATCTTGTAATAACATTTAATGGAATATAATCTGTAAAAATACTGATCACTATGCTGTACAGCTGAAACCAGTATAACATTGTAAATCAACTAGGCTTCAATTTAAAAAATTATACCAAAAGATAGAGATTTACCGAGTGAATAAAAAGACATGACCCAACTATATATTCTTTACAAAAAAACCTCACTTTGGACTCAATAATATAGGTAAGTTAAAGTAGAATTACTGAAAAAGATATACCATACAAACATTACTTTACAAAAAAGCAAGAATGACTAAATTAATATCAGATAAAGTAGACTGCAGAGCAAAGAAAATTACTACAAACAAACAGGTATATTACATAATGATAAAGGATCAATCCACCAGGAATATATAGCAATTCTAAATGTGTGTACAACAAACAACAGAACCTCACAACACATGAAACAAAAACTGATAGAACTAAGTGTAGTAATAGAAAATCAAGGATTACATTTAGGGCCTTAAGCATCCTGTCTCCAGCAACGGATAGAACCACAAGAGAGAAAATTAACAAGGATAGAAAAGATCAGAAAAGCACAACCAATTGGACCTAATTTCCATATATAAAACTCTCTACTTAACTAAACAGCAGAACACACATTTTTTTTCAAGTATTCATGGAACAGCCTATAAAACAAACCTCAACAAACTTAAAAGAATTAAAATCATACAAAAAATAAATAAATAAAATCATACAGTGTGTTATCTGATCATAATGGAATAAAACTAGAAATCAAAAAAAAATACAAAAGGAAATCTCTAGATACATAGAAGTTAGAAAACACAGTTCTACATAATCCATGAGTGAAAGAGGAAGCATCAAAGGAAATAAAAAATACATAGAACTGAGTGAAAATGAAGATACAACATAGCAAAATGTCTGGGATGCAGCTAAAGTAGTACTGAGAGGCAAACTTGTAGCACTAAAAGCCATCACTAGAAATAAGGTCTCAAATCAATAACCTATGTTCCTACCTCAAGAAACTAGGAAAAGGAGAGCAAAATACACCCAGGGGAAGCAGAAGAAAGGAAATAAAGATAAGAGCAGAAATCAATGAAATTGAAAATAGAAAAACAAAATAGAAAATTGATGAAGCAAAAATCTGGTTGGGGAAAAATAACAGTAAAATTGACAAAACTCTAGCAAGAATGACAAAAATAAAACTAGAGAAGACACAAATTACCAATATCAATAATGAAACTAAATCCTACAGCCATTAAACAGACAATAAAGAAATACTACAAATAACTTTCTGGTTATCCATTTGACAACTGAGAAGAAGTGGGCCAATTCCTCAAAAACCACAAACTGCTGAGCCTCAACCAAAATGAAATAGACAATCTGAATACCCTTATAACCAACAGAAAAATTCAATTTGTAATTTAAAATTTCCTGAAAAAAAAAATCTTGAGCCTCAGCTGGATTCACTGGAGAATTCTACCAAGCATTTAAGTAAGAATTAATGCTAATTTTACAAAATCTCTTTCAAATAGAAAGAGGAGGTGGTACTACCCAATTCATTTCATGAAGCCAATATTGCTTTCATACCAAAACCAGACAAAATCCAAAATAGAAAGAAAACTAAGAACCAATACTGCTTATGAACTTAGATGCAAAACTCCTCATCAAAATATTAACAAATTGAATTCAACAATATATAAAAAGAATTGTTCACCATGACCAAGTCAGGTTTATTCCAACTACACAAGGCATTTTCAACATTCAGAAAGCAATCAATGTAATCCATCATAATGAAAAAGCTGAAGAAGAAAAATCATATGATTATATCAATTGATGCAGAAAGAGTATTTGACAAAATCCAACACTCATTCAGGGGGAAAAAAGCTCTCAGTAATTTGGAATAAAGGTACCTCAACTTGATAAAAAGCATCTACACAAACTCTACAGCTAACATAATACTTAATGGTGAAAGACTGAATTTTGTCCCTAAGATAGAAACAAGGCAAGAATATCTGCTCTCGATACCCTAATTGACATGTAGATTAGAAGAGAGAAATAAAATTATCTCTATTTCAGATGCTATGTATGTGTAGAAAATCCCAATGAAACCATAGAAATACTCTTAGAAGATATAAGTGAGTTCACCAAGGTTCACAGCATAGAAGATCAACACACAAATATTCAATTGCTTGTCTAAATACTAACAATGAACATGCAGAAACCAAAATTAAAAACAATACCACTTATAATTGCTCTGAAGAATATGGAATACTTAGGTTTATACTTAATAAAACATGTACAGGATGCATAACGTTGAAAATTACAAAATGATGATAAAAGAAACCAAAGACATAAATAGATGGAGAGATACTGTGTTCATGGAGTAGAAGATATACATTAAACATGTCAGTTCTCTCCATATTGATCCACAGGTTTATTGTAATTCCTATCAAAATCTCAGCAAGAATTTTTGTAGACATAGGCAAACTTACTCTAAAAGTTATATGGAAAAGCACAGACACTAGAATAGCTAGAACAATCTTGGTAAAGAAAAAAAAAGTGGGAGGAATCACTCTACCACATATTAAGCATTAGTATATAGCTATCATAATCAAAACAGTGTGCTGTTGGTAGAGGAATAAACATATAGATCTATGTAAAAGAATAGAAAACACATAAATAGGAACACATAAATATGTTCAACTGATTTTTGACAAAGATTCAACAATTCAATGGAGGAAACATAGTGTTTTTAACAAGTGGTGCTGGAACAATGAATATTCATAGGCAAGAAAAGTAACCTTGACCTAATCCTTACATCTTATATAAAAGTGAACTCAAAATAGATCATGGACTTAAATATAAAAGCAAAATTATAAAAATTTTAGAAAATAACATAGGAAAGGTCTTTGGGACCTAGAGCTAGGCAAAGAGTTCTCAGACATGACACCAAAAGCATGATCCTTTCCATAATAAGAAAGATTGACAAATTGAACCTCACCAAAATTAGAAACTTTTGCTCTATGAAAGCCTATGTAAACAAATAAAAAGACAAGCTTACAGACTAGGAGAAAATATTTGCAAGCCACATATTTGAAAAAGGACTTATATTTAGAATACATAAGGAATTCTCAAAACTCAACAGTAATTTGTTTAAAAAGCAAATAATTTTATTAGATAATGGAAAAAGACATGAAGAGACATTTAACAAAGAGGATATAAAGATGGCAAATAAGTACATTAACAGATATCCAATACCATTAGCTATTAAGAAAAAGAAAATCAAAACCACATTAAGATATCACTATACTATCCTAATAGCTAAAATAAAAAATAGTGCAACACCAAAAGCTGGCAAGGATGTGAATAAACAGGATCACATATTCCTTGCTGGTGGGACTGTAAAATAATGCAGCCACTCTGGAAAACAGTTTGGCAGTTTCTTTTAAAAAACCTAAACATACAACTACCATATCACCTAGCAACTGCACTCCTGGACATTTATCCCATAAAAAAGGAAAACTTATGTTCATATAAAAACCTGTTCATGAATGTTCATAGCAGCTTTATTTGCGACTGCCAAAAATTGGAATCAGCCTTGATGCCCTTCAACAGGTGAATGGTTATACAAACTATGGTACATCCACGCCATGGAATGCTAGTCAGAGGCAGATACAGGTTTTGTTGGACTTGAAGTATGTATAAATTGCAAGATTCTCTTTAAGAAAAATGATACAAAATTATAAATACAAAATTAGCTACAGGGCCTTGGAAGGGGTCCCTGCAAGTGAGAGGCCTTGGAACTTAATCTTCATTACCTTTGTAGTAAATCTACCTCTTAGTCACTGTTGTAGCCCCAGTTCCTAGCACTGCTCCTTATGCATGTAGGTGTTCAGTAAAAATGTATTGAATGAATGAATGAACAATAATGTAGTAGCATAAAAAAGGCTAGTATCACCTGAAGCTACAATAACAGACATATATCCAGATGAAGAATGCAATCATCAGGCCTTGTCAGACCACGTCTAGAATATTTCTCCTGCTTCAACAATAGGAAACAAAAGCCTTCTTTGACCCCAAAAGCCTGGATTGAAAACCATGTGCTATGTCTTTCCTGTATTTTAGCCTTATCACCTTGTTTTGTACTACCCGTTCCCATGTCTGTAACTCACACTAGATTTTAAGTTCCATGAAGTCAGGGACTATGTCTGTCTATTTCACTGTTACATTCCTAAATGCTGGCACAGTATCTAACACACAGAAGGCATTCAGTAAATATCTGTGTAATGAAGGATAATTCAGAGAATGTCCAAACAAGAGTAGCCTAGGTAGTGAAGAAATTTAATACCATGTTTCTCTCATTCAAACACTTGTTATATGAGATACATTCAAATATAAGATATAGTCCATGCCCTCAAGGAGCTTACAACTCAGAAGATGTGTGAAAATATAGCTTCAAAATTATGACCACAACACACAGTGTGGAAAGTGCAACAAAGTAACATAGGAACAGTTGAAAGAAGATATTTAGCCGGGAGGGGGGTTGGGGGGGTGGGGGACAATTCAGGAGGACATGGTGATTTCTGTCTTCCACCTGAATGACTATCAAGTGGAAGACAGTTTATGACTCCATAGAGGGGAGGGACAGAAGTAGCTGACTGCTGACTGCACTATTAAATAACAAAGATTTTTATAACAACTAGGTCGGCTTGCAAATGGCATGGGTTGGCTCCAGTGAGGGCAAGTTCTCCATTACTGACACATTTCAAGCCTAGGATGATGACCACTTGGTAGAGGTACTGTTGAGGTGATGAACAGAGGAGATGAGGACTTGAGCTGGATAACCTTTGTGTCCATTCTAACTCAGAAATTCTCTGATACTTTTGGCCTATGCTTTAGAGAGAGGGAAAATAATCGATCTTTTCATACAAGAATCCCATACTAAATATACCTGTCCAGCTATGTCTTAAGTAAAAGATCAATACTTAACAGAAATTATGTCTCCATGTAGTACATGTTAATCTTTAATCTCATCCTCCAAATCCCTTGTTTTGTGGTAGTTTGAAATATTTCTGTCTACCACAACATATACAAGATGAAGTGAACAGGTTCTTTGAAGTCACATCTGCATCACAATAGAGCTAATGACAAGCTTCCCAATTTTTCTGGACATGACTAGGAAGAGGTTCCTCCATTCCCCATTGGAATCAGCCATATTAGAGGCAGCACTTGCATTCTCAGATGTCTTCAGAAAACCTATACATTCTTTCCTCCCTCATTCCCACCCTGATTATGGAACAGTGAATCTGAGGCTGATTTATTAAATACTTTAAAACCGGTTGTTGTCTTCTCAAAACAGATTTAACACATTTGTTCCACCTGCTCAATTATGCTCCCGATTACTTTCTTGTGGTTTCACTGAAGTTTTTAATCCATCCCTCAAAGACTATGCTCCGCAAATAAACTCTGAAACACTGCTCCATTTAAGTGTTGCTCAAAAGAGTAAAGGTTGTGTGGGGGTGACAAAAATGGGACCAAGAGAAAGGTGAATGTGTTTGTCATGTCCTCTGGTAAGCAAATTGACTAACGTCAACCCCTTTCCAATCAAAGGGATTAGGGAAATAGCGATGGGGGAAATACCGGGGAGTGGGAGAGGGGGAGAAGGTAACAAGTTTGACTATCACCACTCTGTTTTCTCTGGCTGCTTAACTATCCTGACTAAACAACAGCTCTTCCACACACATGCCAAAATCAATCAGATCTCCAGAGGATGGTTTAAGTGGGTTGAAGTGAAGTATGGACCAAATGACACACTGTACTAGAAAACACTTTGTAAATTAAGTGCTAAACATACATTATCAATAATAATTCCACCTAACTCCTCCCAGTCAAACTTTATTCTCTTCCATGTCATCCAGCTCTCTGACATAATACCTCTAGTTATACCCTTCTACTTAATCACACCTTTTTGCTTTCTCACTGTAATTAAACTTCATGAAGACAAAACCAGCAACAGCTAATGTTTTTTGAATGCTTATACCATTACACTGACACATACTCCTCCATCTGATCTTTACAACAATCCCCTAAAATAGATACTATAAAATTCATTTTACAGAAGAGGAAACTGAAGCTAAACAAAATTTAAGTAATTTGGCAAACTTCATACAGCTAGTAAGCAGCAGAGCCAGGCTGTTTGGTTCCAAAGCACTTGCTTTCCTTAGATTCCTCATACTCAGAGCACTTGAGAACTAGTACTAATTAACTAGTAGAGATTAAAAACAACTATGACTTGAATGCTTTCTCACATTGATGACTGATTTCTCTAAATAGTCACTGACACATTTCTGCTTAAATTTTAAACCATCCACATAATTTTTCATTCCTTGTGTGTTTCCTAACTTGGCTCTTATGTCAAGTATACTTTATTTTGTTCTTTCCTTTTTTCTACTTATTTCTTGTTCATGCTTCTCCATATGCCTAAATAAATTCTCACTGTTCTATCAGAAAAAGTTGAGACAAAAGCATGATTTAAAGAAGGCCTCTAAAATTATTACAATAAATATTTAAGTGTGTTAAATATATAAGCACTAGATCAGGAACTATGAAGGTTAAAAAGGATGAAAACTCAACTAGCCCCTGACCTCAAGAAGATTATAATTTAGTAGGAGACATAAAATGCTTATACATGTAACCACAATTTATACAATTTATATGTTAGGCCCGAAGAGTAGTTTAAAGCACTAGAAAAGTTAAGTGGAGAGACAGAGGACTTTCTGTATGGGGTGATTGGGAAACTAGAGAGCACTGTAAGTACTCTTATCCTCACTTTATAGATAAGGAAATCAAGGTACAGAGTATAGTCTAGGGAGCTGAGGTTTTCAAAGGCAAAAAACCTCAAATATTTGCTAATGACAGTCCTTCTATACACTACAATGAGTAAGCATTTACATCCTAAAAACATTAATGTAACAAAATAATTCTGGTATCATCTAAAGTGTGGTAAAAAGAGGTTCAATCCCTAGTGCTTCCCTCCTATTCTCCAAGATTTCTCCTTTAAAAGTCTGACCTGAATCATCCAAGGACTAGTAAAGATGTCTAAATTCCAATCAAAACTGATCCTCTCTTCATTCTGCAATTTCTTTTTCCTTTAACAATATTGTTCAGGTCAGCTATAGGTCGGCTGCTCTGACTCCTGCAGGCTTTTCCCACAGGCTATGCTGCCCTCTCCTTTCCTCCTAGAGGGCAGAGAAAGAGTACAGAACTGAGAAGGCAACAGGAGTATCATTCCTTTTGCTTGGGAAAGAAAGCCTTTCGTCACCTAGGCTTCAGATAAGGATTAGCTTCACAATTCCATTCGAAGTCAATGGTCTATAAGCTAGTCCATCTAAGATTTGAACAGCAAATGTGGGAAATGTTGGTGCTTATAAATTAACCAAATGTAGGTATATACGTATAAAAATAAAAGGTTTAATACGCAGTTACAAATGCCATTTCATTTGTCCAGTAAATCAGTCTCTAAGCAAACAGATTAACGATGAAACCAGCATGAAGAGATTCAGAGCTGAAGAAAATAATTCTTGAATCAGTGGTTCAGAACTATGATTTCAGAAATGCCTCTTGTCTCAAAAATGGTTTCTTTGATCTGGCCACAAGTTCATGACATGGCTCCTGAAAAGAAAAGCCTAGAGCAATCTTAGTCTATACTAGGAGAAGTCTAATGACTGGATTAAAGAAAGGCACAATTCCACTATACTCTGAGCCAGACAAATAATCTCTAAAGTATGAGGTCCAGTTCTTTGTGCTCCATTTTAAAGGAGAAGTAAACACCTAAGAGTAGGTTCCAAATAGTGTTTCCAGTATAATGAAAATCCTGCAAATCATTCATACAAGGAAGGAATGAAAAAACTGGGAATGTTTAGCATAAAGGTAAAATTAAGAGAAATCATAAAACCTATCTTAAGTATTAAAAGTAAATGTAAAATGAAGGGAATGAATGAGACAATCTTCCAGTCCCTCCTACTCTATGATTTTGTTGTTAGAAAGAATCAGATTTTAACATCTTTCCCACTAAGCCACTAAAATTGTCAAATAATGGAAGGAGCTGCTTCAAAAGAAGAGTAAAGTGACCATCCTTGAAGATATTCAAGCAAAATACAGAATAATCTTTCAGGAATACTCTAGAAGGGTTACTTGCAGTGTAGGAGGGTCACTATATAATGTACTGAAGAATGCAATTCTGGAATCAGACTTGAGTTTTACACCTGGATCTGTCGATTCTTAGCTATATAAACCTAGGCGAGTTAACCTCTCTGAATCTGATTCCTCATTTATAAAAATGCAGACAAAAATAGGATACTTCTAGGAGTTGTTGAAAAGATTAAGTAAAAAACTGCAGGTAAGCATTTATCACTGTGCCTGACATACAATGAAAACTCAATAGATGTCTGATATCATTATTATTGAATGGGACTAGATAATCTTTAAAGTATCTTCCAATTATAAGAGCCTATGGGTCCATAAACAAACTTTGGTAATATCACCAAAGCAGATGTAAATCTCCTGCCTGTTATAATGCAAGAGTCTCTTCATCTATTGAGATTCATTTCCTGCCATCACAACAACATGCCAGCCAACAGGGTCTACTTTTCCTGGTAAGATACCATTTGGCCTGGCTGAGTTGGGGCCTGATCCATACCAGACAAGTAGGGAACACTGTCTGGGACACAGCAGGATTATAAGAGCTGGTGGCAATATATAAGTTAGTACAGGCATGGGCTGGACAGAAACCAAAATAAGAGACCAGCAATGGCAGAGCTAGTTGCAATAATAGAATAGGGTAAACAAACATGGTTTGTTACCAGTAGTAACTTAAACTGTATGAATCTAAAAAAATTAAATAATATTTAAGATCAAATAGTCCAAAATCTAAAATTTTAAATGCAGTCAGAGAAAGCTTTAATGAGCCTGTTGCAACACCCAGGTGGGTCACAAGAAAGAAGTTATTTTGACAAATATTCCTTACAATGAGCTGGGCACTGTGTTAAGTACTTACACACATTATCTTATTAAAACTTCACAACAACTCTTTATCACCACCAGCATTTTATGCACATAGAAACTGAAGCTCAGAGAAACTGAATAATTTGCCTAAGATCACATCGCTAGTAAAGCACATGAGCTAAGGCAGGTCTCTTAAGAATGAATTCATCATATCCATTCAGTCTTCACTGTCCATATCCCATAGGAAAAAAAATGTCTTCTGATTGGAGTTGGGGACTTATTGAGATAAGAGGTTGCTCCTGAGAACTCTACTAACATGCACCTTGGGGGGAAGGAGTGCTTTCCTATCATCAATGTTAGAATCATGATGTTGTGTGATCTACTTGTATCAGGCTGGGCCACAGAGATCCTATCATAACCACACCATAACCCCAACTCTGCAATTTAATTTTTCCTCCATGTGAAGTGAGGCACTATCAATTCTGCCTTACTTCAGAAGAATGGAAAATATATGGGCTAAACACTGAGTTCATATATGTGACGATAACATTCAATTCTTATTTCCAAAGGAGTCACTCTTCACTGACCCAAAGTTTACAAGAAAAATGTTCTTACTTCCCCAAATAATTAGCAAGCCATGAGGGTGCACACCTACAGAGGACATTAGGCCAAAGGATACTCAGGAAAGAGTGAATGCAAATCATAACAACAGGATGTAGAAACTTTTAATAAAAAGTAAAATTGGATCAGAGATACAGTTCTTTACCTGAATACTGTATACCATGATTTGAAAGGAATTTTGATAATTTTTATAACTGTACAAAATTATCATAAAGTTCATAAAAGTTCATTAAAAGATCATAATTGTTGCTCAAAAATGTTAGCGTTATCTTAGAGATAGCACTCCCCTTCAAGAAGAGAGAAATTATCTCTATGGAGATTTGATGGGAAAATGAAATAACTGAGATGAGAAAAAGATGAAAATAACACAGAGCATGATAATTTATTATATAGGATCTCAGTTGTGCTTATAGACTAAGCTATGGTTATTAATATTAAACTATCATTGTTTCACATGATTACATTCAGAAGTTGATGTGTTATCATTTTGGTTCTATGGCAGGCAGACAGCACAGAAAAATTTTTTTTCAGACTTTAAAAGAGAAGTCACCTCTAGTGTTTTCTTTATTAAGTTAGACCTGGTAACCAAAGAATAATGCAGTAAAATTGGGGTCAGCATAATGTTGTGGAAGAAAAGGATATGAGCCTTTCGTGAAAGTCTACCGTGAATAGGTATTGTGCTAGAGATTTTACATGTTATTTCATCTAATCTTAAAGTCAAATCTGTGAGGCAAGCCTCATCACCCCATTTTGTAATGAGGCAACTGAGTCCCCAAGATGTTAAGAAACAAGTAGCCAAGAACACACTGCCAGCAAGACCATTACATAGAGGTTACTTAGCCGCCTTCTAATTATTAATTTGATGTTTCCCTTCTCAAAAGGCTATTTATATTGTTTGAAAAGATCAACAAAATTGATAAACCTTTAGCTAGACTGATGAAGCAAAAAATAAAGAAGACTCAAACTACTAAAATCAGGAATGAAAAGAGGGGACAATACTACTGACTGTAAAGATATATAAAGGATTATAAAGGAATACTATGAACAGCTGTATGTATACAAATTAGATAACTTAGCTGAAATGGTCAAATACCTAAAAAGAAAAAAAAACTACCAAAATTGACTGAAGAAGGAATTGAAAACCCGAATATAACTATAACAAGTAAAGAAATTAAATTAGTAATGAAAAAACAACTCACAAAAAAAGCCTAGGCTCAGATAGCTTTACCGGCAAATTCTAATAAACATTTAGAGGACAATTAACACCCACCCTTCACAAACTCTTCCATGAAATAGAAGAGCAAGGAACACGTCCCCACTTATTCTATGAGGTCAGTATTACCCTGATGCCAAAACCAGACAAAGACATCACAAGACAAGAAAACTATAGACCAATATCTCATGAATGTAGGCATGAAATTCCCAACCAGATACTAGCAAACTGAACCCAGCAACATAGAGAAAGGATTATACACCATGACCAACTGGGATTTATCCCAGGAATTCAGGTTTAACATCAGAAAATCAATTAATGAAATACACCATATGAATAAAGGGAAAAATAAATATTTCAAAAGACATAAAAACATGTTGACAAAATTCAACACCCTTTCATAATGAAAACATTCAACAAATTAGGAATAGAAGGGAACATCCTCAACTGGATAAAACGTATCAAGGAAAGACCCAGAGTTAATATTGTACTAAATGGTGAGACTAGACAAGCCAAGGTTGTCTGCCCTCAACACTTCTTCTCAGTATTGTACTGGAGGTTCTAGCTATGAAATTAGGCAATATAAAGAAATAAAAAGGATCCATATTGGAAATGAAGAAGTAAAACTATCTCTACCTGCAGATGACATGATATTTTATAAGGAAAATCCTAAGGAATCCACAAAAAAACTATTAGAGCTAATAAATGAGTTCAGCAAGTTTGTAGGATGCAAAGTCAATATAAAAAAATTAGTTGTATGTCTATACTTGTAACAAACAATTGGAAATGAAATTTTAAAATAATTTCACTTCCAATAGCATCAAAAACAAAATAAAAACAAATAAATAATCCTATTTAAAAGTGGGCAAAGGAACTGAAATAGACATTTTTTCAAAGAAGATATACAAATGGCCAACAGATACAGGAAAAGGTGTATGACATCATTAACCATCAGGGAAATGCAAATCAAAACCACAATGAAATATCCCCTCACACTTGTTAGAATGGCTATTATTGTTACCAAGGCTGTTGCCCAGAATCATATCCCTGCCCCTCACTTGAATAGTAAGCAATTACTCTTATCTGTTTCAGGAGGAAGCTGCAAAGAGAAAAAACAAGAACTGTTTAGAACCAACTAGGCCCAAGATGGTGGAAGATTTGACTTCCAGCAGACCTTGAGCCTTATTATAGGCTCATTGTAATACTTTGGCATGCTAAATGGGACACCCAGCTGTGCCATGACAGTTGACTGATTGCCATGACAACAATCGGAAAAGCCCATACAAGGACTGAAAAGGACAGTTGCATCAGTTCCGGGTCCAAATCACACCGCTGTTCTCAGATAAGTCATGAAAATATACTCCTCCCACTTTTTTCAATTCCCTCCCTTTTACCTTGACCCTCCTATATATTTCGTGTCTCCACCCAAATTGGGTTGAGAAGTTGATTTATGAACTAGGTTCCCGCTTCTCCATTCTTTGGCCACTGAATAAAGCTTGTACTGTTCCAGTCTCAGCATTGGTTTTGTTATTGGCTGCATGAATCCAACTGGAAAAAGAACCTCCCTGGCTGAGACAGGGGCTCTTGGCCCAGGCTAGGACCCTGCATGGGGTCAACCAATTCAGTAACATTATCAAAAAGACAAGAGATAAACAAGTGCTGGTGAGGATGTGGAGAAAAGGGAACACTTATGCACTACTGGTGGGAATATAAATTAGTATAGCCACTATGAAAAACAATATGGAGGTTCCTCAAAAAATTAAAAACAGAACTACCATATGATCCAGCAATCCCACAATATCCAAAGGAAATGAAATCACTATCTCAAAGAGATATCTGAACCCCCATGTTCATAGCAGCATTATTCACAATAGCCAAGACATGGAAACAACCTAAGTATCCTTCAATGGATGAATGGATAAAGAAAATGTGATAATTATATATATATACGTGTATATATATATATATATATATAAAATATGATATTATTCAGCCATAAAAAAGAAGGAAATTCTGCCATTTGTGACAACATAGATAAACTTAAAGGGAATTATCCTAAGTGAAATAAATCAGACAGAGAGAGATAAATACCCTATGATCTCACTTATATGTAGAATCTGAAAAAATCCTGAACTCATAGAAACAGAGAGTAGATTGGTGGTTGCCCAAGGGGAGTGGGGGGTGGGGGGAACAGGTGGTGGGGAATAGGTGGAGGTAGTCATAGTCAAAGGGTACAAACTTCCAGGTATAAGATGAATAAGTTCTGGGTATCTAATGAATAGCATAGTGGCTCTAGTCAACAATACTATATTGTATACTTGAAACTTGCCAAGAGAATAAATCTTAAAAGTTCTTAACATACACACCCAAAAAAGGGAAACTATGTGAGGTAATGGATGTGTTTACTAACCTTTCTGTGGTAGTCATTTTGTGATATACACATATATCAAATCATAAGTTGTATACCTTAAACTCACACAATGTTATATGTCAATTATATTGCAATAAAGGTGGAAAAACATAATCCCTATAAAAATCCCAACCAGAATCTTTGCAGAAATTGGACAGGCTAATCTTAAAATTTATATGGAGATTCAAGGGACATATAATAGCCAAAATAATCTTGAAAAAGAACAAAGTTAGAGGACTCACACTTCCTGATTTCAAGACTTACTACAAAGCTACAAAGTTATTAAGACAGTGTGGTACTGGCATAAGGATAGACATATTTATCAGCGGGACTGGCCTAAGGATAGACATATAGATCAATGGAGGAGAACTGAGAATCCAGAAATAAACCCTTACATTTACAATCAACTGATTTTTCACAAGGGTGCCAAGACAATTCTATTCAATGGGGGAAAATAATAGTCTATAAACAAATGGTGCTGGGACAACTGTATGCCCATGTGCAAAAGAATGAAGTTGGACCCCTTCTTCATACTATACAGGAATATTAACTCATAATGGATCACAGTCTTCAGTGTAAGAGCTAAAACTATAAAATCCTTAGAAGAAAACATTGGAGTAAATACTTGTGAACTTGGGTTAGGCAATAATTGCCTAGAAACGACACCAATAGCACAAACAACAAATGAAAAAATAGATAAATTGGACATTATCAAAATTAAAACATTTTATGCTGAAAAGGACACCATTAAGAAAGTGAAAAAAAACCAACCCACAAAACTGGAGGCAATATTTGCAAGTCATACATATATCTGATAAGGAACACATATCCAGACTATATAAAGAACTCCTACAACTCAATAGGCAAAGGATATTCACAAAGATTTCTACAAAGGATATATACAATTAGCCACTAAACACATAAAGGAGATGCTCAATATTGCTAATGTTTTTTTTTTGAATTTTTGAATTTTATTTTATTTTTTTATACAGCAGGTTCTTATTAGTCATCAATTTTATACACATCAGTGTATACATGTCAATCCCAATTGCTCAATTCATCACACCACCATCCCCACCCCCCTGCAGCTTTCCCCCCTTGGTGTCCATACGTTTGTTCTCTACAACTGTGTCTCAACTTCTGCCCTGCAAACTGGTTCATCTGTACCATTTTTCTAGGTTCCACATACATGCGTTAATATACGATACTTGTTTTTCTCTTTCTGGCTTACTTCACTATGTATGACAGTCTCTAGATCCATCCACGTCTCAACAAATGACCCAATTTCGTTCCTTTTTATGGCTGAGTAATATTCCATCGTATATATGTACCACATCTTCTTTATATCCATTCATCTGTCGATGGGCACTTAGGTTGCTTCCATGAGCTGGCTATTGTAAATAGTGCTGCAATGAACATTGGGGTGTATGTGTCTTTTTGAATTATGCTTTTCTCTGGGTATATGCACAGTAGTGGGATTGCTGGGTCATATGGTAATTCTATTTTTTGGTTTTTAAGGAACCTCCATACTGTTCTCCATAGTGGCTGTATCAATTTACATTCCCACCAACAGTGCAAGAGTGTTCCCTTTTCTCCACACCTTCTCCAGCATTTATTGTTTCTAGATTTTTTGATGATGGCCATTCTGACCAGTGTGAGATGATATCTCATTGTAGTTTTGATTTGCATTTCTCTAATGATTAATGATGTTGAGCATTCTTTCATGTGTTTGTTGGCAATCTGTATATCTTCTTTGGAGAAGTGTCTATTTAGGTCTTATGCCCATTTTTTAGACCTGGTAGCAGTTGCCTTATGTATTGAGGTGCTCCTATGTTGGGTGCATATATATTTATAATTGTTATATCTTCTTCTTGGATTGATCCCTTGATCATTATGTAGTGTCCTTCTTCGTCTCTTGTAATAGTCTTTATTTTAAAGTCTATTTTATTTGATATGAGTATTGCTACTCCAGCTTTGTTTTGATTTCCATTTGCATGGAATATCTTTTTCCATTCCCTCACTTTCAGTCTGTATGTGTCCCTAGGTCTGAAGTGTGTCTCTTGTAGACAACATATATATGGGTCTTGTTTTTGTATCCATTCAGCAAGCCTGTGTCTTTCAGTTGGAGCATTTAATCCATTCAAGTTTAATGTAATTATCGATATGTATGTTCCTATGATCATTTTCTTAATTGTTTTGGGTTTGTTTTTGTAGGTCCTTTTCTTCTCTTGTGTTCCCCACTTAGAGAAGTTCCTTTAGCATTTGTTGTAGAGCTGCTTTGGTGGTGCTGAATTCTCTTAGCTTTTGCTTGTCTGTAAAGCTTTTGATTTCTCCAGCGAACCTGAATGAGATTCTTGCCAGGTAGAGTAATCTTGGTTGTAGGTTCTTCCCTCTCATTACTTTAAGTATATCATGCCACTCCCTTCTGGCTTGTAGAGTTTCTGCTGAGAAATCAGCTGTTAACCTTATGGGAGTTCCCTTGTATGTTATTTGTCGTTTTTCCCTTGCTGCTTTCAGTAATTTTTCTTTGTCTTTAATTTTCGCCAATTTGATTACTATGTGTCTCGGCATGTTTCTCCTTGGGTTTATCCTGTATGGGACTTGCTGCGCTTCCTGGACTTGAGTGGCTATTTCCTTTCCCATGTTAGGGAAGTTTTCGACTATAATCTCTTCAAATACTTTCTCGGGTCCTTTCTCTCTCTCTTCTCCTTCTGGGACCCCTATAATGCGAATGTTGTTGTGTTTAATGTTGTCCCAGAGGTCTCTTAGGCTGTCTTCATTTCGTTTCATTCTTTTTTTTTTTTATTCTGTTCCACAGCAGTGAATTCCACCATTCTGTCTTCCAGGTCACTTATCCGCTCTTCTGCCTCAGTTATTCTGCTATTGATTCCTTCTAGTGTAGTTTTCATTTCAGTTATTGTATTGTTCATCTCTGTTTGTTTGTTCTTTAATTCTTCTAGGTCTTTGTTAAACATTTCTTGCATCTTCTCGATCTTTGCCTCCATTGTTTTTCCGAGGTCCTGGATCATCTTCACTATCATTATTCTGAATTCTTTTTCTGGAAGGTTGCCTATCTCCACTTCATTTAGTTGTTTTTCTGGGGTTTTATTTTGTTCCTTCATCTGGTACATAGCCCTCTGCCTTTTCATCTTGTCTGTCCTTCTGTGAATTTGGTGTTCCTTCCACAGGTTGCAGGATTGTAGTTCCTCTTGCTTCTGTTGTCTGCCCTCTGGTGGATGAGGCTATCTAAGAGGCTTGTGTAAGTTTCCTGATGTGAAGGACTGGTGGTGGGTAGAGCTGACTGTTGCTCTGGTGGGCAGAGCTCAGTAAAACTTTAATCTGCTTGACTGCTAATGGGTGGGGCTGGGTTCCCTCCCTGTTGGTTGTTTGGCCTGAGGCAATCCAACACTGGAACCTACCTGGGCTCTTTGGTGGGGCTAATGCCAGACTCTGGGAAGGCTCACACTAAGGAGTACTTCCCAGAACTTCTGCTGCCAGTGTCCTTGTCCCCATGGTGAGCCACAGCCACCCCCCACCTCTGCTGGAGACCCTCCAACACTAGCAGGTAGGTCTGGTTCAGTCTCCCCTGGGGTCACTGCTCCTTCCCCTGGGTCCCGATGCGCACACTACTTTGTGTGTGCCCTCCAAGAGTGGAGTCTCTGTTTCCCCCAGTCCTGTCAAAGTCCTGTAATCAAATCCCACTAGGCTTCAAAGTCTGATTCTCTAGGAATTCCTCCTCCAGTTGCCAGACCCCCAGGTTGGGAAGCCTGACGTGGGGCTCAGAACCTTCCCTCCAGTGTGTGGACTTCTGTGGTATAAGTGTTCTCCAGTCTGTGAGTCACCCACCCAGCAGTTATGGGATTTGATTTTACTGTGATTGCATCCCTCCTACCGTCTCATTGTGGCTTCTCCCTTGTCTTTGGATGTGGGGTATCTTTTTTGGTGAGTTCCAGTGTGTTCCTGTCGATGATTGTCCAGCAGCTAGTTGTGATTCTGGTGTTCTCACAAGAGGGAATGAGAGCACGTCCTTCTACTCCGCCATACATTTATGATGAGGACAGGGCTGAGTGAGGCTCCTCACGTCTGCTCCAGCTGGTGTCCTCACATAGATTTTTCATAGTCAGTTCAATATTGCTAATCTTTAGGGAAATGTAAATCAAAACCTCCATTGACGTACCACTTCAGACTTATTAGGACGGCTATAATAATAAAGACAGATAATAACAAGTGTTAGCAAGGATGTTGAGAAACTGGAACCCTCATATGTTCCTGGTTGGAATATAAAACGGTGCAGTCACTTTAAAAAAGTCTGGCGGCCCCTCAAAAAGTTAAACATAGAGTTACCATATGACCCAGAGATTCCACTTCTAGGTATATACTCAAGAGAACTGAAAACAAATGTCCACACAAAAACATGTAAATAAATGTTCATAGTGGCATTATTCATAATAGCCAAAAAGTGGAAACAACCCAAATGTCCATATACTGATGAATGGATAAACAAAATGTAAAAACCATACAATGGAATATTCTTTAACCATAAAAAGAATGAAATACTGATTCATGCTACAACATGAATGACCTAGAAAATATTATGCTAAGTGAAAAAAAACAATACTTAAAAAACACACATTATATGATTCCATTTAAATCAAATGTCCAGAATAGTCCAATCTATAGAGACAGGAAGTAGATTAATGATTCTAGGGATTGGAGGAGAGGAAGATTAGGGAGAAATGGGGGAGTCACTGGTTATGGATACAGGGCTTCTTACTGTGACTCTAAAGTTGATTTTGATAATAGTTGCACTATTCTGTGAATATACTAAAAATCATTGAATTGTACACTTTGACTGAGTGAAGTATATGGTATGTGAATTTTATCTTAATAAGTCTGTTGTTTAACATAAAAGCAGGGGTGAGTAAAACTACTGGCACTTTGGCATGGATTAAGGCAGGGCACCAAACTATACCAGTGGCCGCTATATTCTTTACCGCCATGCACTTGTGAGAAAAGAAATACCATTTCACTTAAGAATGTTCTTGATGAAGCGGTAGAAATTATAGTTATTGTTCATTTAAATGTTATTTATGTTAATATGCATTGGGTTTGTTATTGTGATTTTTAAATAAATTAATAAAATTTCCAAGACTATAGAAATTATAAGAAACTTGTAATGCCACATAACATACTACATTTATATAACACACCACATCCTTCTGAACTGACTTTAGTTTGGTTAGGTAGCTTGTAGAGGTTAACAACTCTTCATCTGTGTTAGCAATAATTAAAAATCCTCTTCTGCCTTTCTCAAGAGGTACAATATACCCAAATGTATTTGGGTGAGGGTGCTAGAAACCCGTTTATTTTATTCTTAAAAATGAAGAAAGTTCTTTCTAAAACATGTTGCTTAAGGTATTAATTTTTGAAATCTGTTTCACTATATCTTGAATTGTACAATATGTTGCAATATGGTCTAATATGCTAGTTCTAGATGTCATAGTTAATACAAATTTTAAAATGATTCTTCCAAATTACCTAGGTCCTAAATCTATTCATTCAAATATTTATTGTACTTGTTTCTATATCCTAAAGGCCCAGATATTATCAGCTAATAAAACACAACATTTGAATAAATGTTCCCATGAAATCATTTGCTGTAATCTTGTTACAACACAAAAGATATTTGCTAACTGGCTCCAAGGGACAATAAAAAATTAGTTGAATAATTTATTTCAAATATAAGAGCTGTTAAGTATTGCAGTACTTTTAAAATTAAAGTTTAGTTTCCTCCATTATTCAGAAACACATCAGTTGTAAATGGTTCCATTTCAGGAAATTTTCTTGGTTCTCTCTCTCCCTGGGTAGTCACTGAAAAGACTTTCAGGAAGATGCAAGTTTTCAGAAAAAAAGTTAAGCAAGTAATGAATACTGCCAAACTACTGTTTCTTTGTTCCAGCACCCATATATAAATGAAATAAGACAAAACCAAGAGGTTTAAAATTAAAAATCTCCTAAAATAAATACTTCTTTCCATCTTCACTTTCCAAACTAAAAAGTTCCAAGTTCTTATCCAATCTCATTCTCTCAGCATTCTGGTGGGTAGAGATGTACAGGTATACAACATCTAATAAAATTCCAGGCCACAGTCACTGAATAAATGAGCAAAGCTAAACAAATGGTATTCCTTATCAAATAAACACTAACATGATTGAGCATACAGCATTTCAATCAGTCAACATCTGTTCTATAATCGTATTTCCTATGTTATAAATGTAGTGTGAATGAACAATTCATTTTTATGGATTTACTGCCTCTTGCTGCTTCACCATTGTATTTCAATTCTAGTTAGAGGGACTTGAACAGGAAAGAATACACTGAATGCAGAAAAACTTGATTATCCATAACCTCTCAGGAATGAGTTAGCCAAGCTGTCCAGCTAGTTAAGAGTTTAAACATACTTCAGAAACAAACTATTTTTAATTTAATCTGTTGACTAGAAACTAAACACAATACTCACTGCTTATCTTCATAAGCATAATAAGGTGGATGATCACAGTTTAATCATTTTTTGATGAATTTGGGCCATTATTATGAACAACAATTACTGCACTGTATTATAATGCACTGATGCCCTCAAGGCTTATTTAAGCAGTATAGGGCTATTAGTCCCACATTGCTGTGAGTCCTTGGCCTGTTTTTTGTTTTTTCTGTCCCTACCCTTATAATCAGCTGTCCTTCCCTCCTACTATCGTCTATGAGCCTTTCTAACATTTCTAAATTGCTTCTCCACAGCTGTTGGCTGGGAAATCCGATAATCATGATTTAAGCATAATGACAAGTAAATGAATTATGAGTACGGATTTGAGGAGCTTACCCTATAAAGTGTACGAGCTTAAGTGTATGGATTTTGTGACACATACTTTATCTATACAAAGCCTTTTTTCTCCATCCTAGTTCTTAGGTGAGGTTACTAGACCACTGAATTCCAGCTGTGTGATACACAGCTGTATCACACAGCTGGGGAGGTTTGATAAAACCTCCTTTACCATCAGAACAATTTATGATCTGGTACAAAGTCCTTAGGCAATTAAAACAAGGTTTGATTAAGACAAATCTACTTCTTCTATTTCTTCGGCAACTGCAGATAAAGAAGTATAGTCTTTCTAAGCTGGAACACTCAGAATAACCTAAGAAACAAATTGCATAGAGATTAAATACTTTGGAAGCATGACTTAGAAATCTGAAAATTCATATAAAACTAAGTATATAAATAGTAGAACAAATTCAATTCAGTTTTAATCAGTAAACGCTTAGTGAGCATCTACCGTGTTCAAGGCATTATACTAGACACCACAGAGGATATAATAATGAGTAATACACAGTCTGTGCTTTCAGAACTTAATATCTAATAAGGAAGACTGAATACAAATGACTAAGATGAAAGGCAAAGAAAGGTAAGGGATGTAAGAAAAACATAAACAAGATATCATGGGAGTTCAAAGAAATGAGAGATTAAATTTAGTATGCAGAGAAGAATCAGAAAATCACAAAGCATTCCATGGAATAAATGGCATTCATGATGAGCCTTACAGGCTGGGTGGGTTCTTAAGAGAGTAGAAGAGGCAGCAGTAGTAGGCGTCTGGGGCTGAGGAAACTGCAATCATTCATTCCACAAATATTTACTGAGAGTTTATCATGTGTCAGGTACTGTTGTAGTTACTGGGGTAGAGAGGTAAACAAAACAGACAAAAATCCCTGCCCTAAAGGAGCTGATATTACAGTGGTGGGGGGGGGATAAACAAAAATAGTAACAGTAATAACAACAATAACAGCTAACACATTAGCTCACTTAACATGTCAGGCACTAAGTGCCTAACATATAAATTCCTTTCAGCTTCAAAACATCTCTGTGAAGTGGATTACTATTGTCTCTATTTTACAGATAGAAAACTGAAAGCAGAGGTTAAATAAACTACCCAAAAGCACACAGGAGAAATGGAAGCATGATTCAAACCTGGGGTGTCCAAGCTATAGACTTTGTTTTCTTAATCATTATGCTACACCAAATAAGCATGGTCTGTAACATGTTATTGATGTAAACACTATATTCAAGGAGCAGTAGGCCAATTTATCTGGAGCGCATAAGGGAATAGTGGAGGATAGAGCTAAAGAAATAGGTTGGGCTCATACTATGGAGGGCCTTGAGTACAAGACAGGAGTCTGCCTGCTGAATTAAGTGCAATTAGAAGCCATTGAAGATAGCCATATAAATAGTGCCTCACTTTATAAAGGATGAACTGGACTGAGGAGAGAGGCCAGGAGAGGAGTCCAGATTTACCACTGAACATTTATTAAGACTATTGACACAGCACAAGTGAAAAGTAATTAAGGAATAGAATATAATATGATATGATATGATATAATATAATACAAAATAATATAAATTATAGGATTTCCAAGAAACAAGAGATAAAACATACAAACAGTAATTTAAAAACTCATTCTTTCCAGTTCAGGGCAAAACCTTGAAGTCATTCTTGACTCCTCTGTTTCCTCTCATATCTCACATCCAATCAATAGCAAATCCAGAATCCAACAATCTTTCACCACTTTCCCTACCACTACCCTAGTCCAGGCCATCATTAACTCTCGCCTGGCTTACTGCAATAGCTTCCTTCCTTACTCCCTGCTTCTACCCTTGCCCCACTACAGTCTAGCCTCAACCCAGCTGCCAGTTATCCTGTTAAAAAAAAAAAAAGGCAAGTCAGCTTGCTCCTTTGCACAAAACCCTCCAATGGCTTCCCATTTCACCCCCAATAAAAAGCGAAAGTCTTTACAATGGCCTACACAGCCTGCATGATTTGGTCCTCTTCCCTCATGTCTCTAACCTCTCCTCCTACTACTCTTCCTTTAACTCACTCTGCTTCAGTCAGAATGCCACTTTGCTATTCCTGGAACATTTATGTTCTCCCCCATCTCAGGGTCTTTATACTTGCTAGTCCTGCCTGGAATGTTCCACTTGTCTCTTCTCATATCTGCCTGGCTCTCTCCTGAACTCCTTCAGATCTCTATTCAAATGTCACCTTCTAAAGTTAGCTTTCCTGGAGTATACCATTTAAAATTGTGGGCACATACAACTCTGTCACCATATTCCCTATCCAACGTCCCTAATTTTTCTCCATATAACTTTTTGTTATCTGACATTCTACATATTTTACTTATCTGCTTGTGTGTCTTCTTCCACTGCAGTATCAGCTCTAAGACGGCCAGGATTTTTGTCTGTTGTGTTCACTGTTATATCCTCAGTGCCTTAAATAGGGCCTGGCACATGGTAGCTCTCAATAAACATTTATTGAATGAATGAATGAATGAATTCAGGAATAACAAGAGGAAAGAAACAAGGGACACTGAAGAATTAGAATTTATATAAGAGGGCAACTGATGGAATGGATGAAGCAAGGAAGGAAAAAGAATCAAAATGCCTTCATGGTGTCCAGACTCCAGGAATGGAAGTAGCATTAGCAGAAATAGGTTAGGGGAAACTGACTGGAGAGGTAAAATTAATTCATTTTTAGACATGATGAGTATATGGTATGGACACTAATGAGAGATCAAGCGATGCAAGCCTGGAGCTTAAGAAAGAGGTCAGGGGTAAAGACATAGGTTTGGGGATTATTAATATAGAGATAATAGTGTTAGAGCAAATAGGACAGAACCTTGGGAAAAGCTACATGGTGGGGGCGGGGGGGGGGGGCGTTCCAAGGAAGAAAATCTGTCAGGGAGGTAGAAAGAGAACCAAAATAATGCCATGTCATCAAGCCAAGAGAGGAAAGAGTTACAAAAAGGTGATGGTAAATTAGTATTAAATATTGGAAGAGGAGTCAAGAGGCTTCTTAGAACAAGCAGGTTGATTTGGCAATTAGGAAGCCATTGGTGACCTTTGAGGGAGGTGTTTCATTGAAGTGGCAGGGGCAGAAGCCAAATTCCAAGGCATTTTATAAAGGTACAATTCTTTCAATAGGCTTAACAGAATAAAAATGTTCATATCCTTTTGCTTAATAATCCCATTCCTTGGAATTTATCTTAAAAAATGGTTCAACAAAAGAATAAAAGTAAACAAATACATGAATGCAGGAAGATGTACATTTCATTGTTGTCAGTAATTATAAACATTTGTAAACTATTTGAAATGTCCAACCAAAGGAAAATAGTTTAGTAATGTATGATAGAGTAAAACAATAAAATACTTGTTAAATATTATAAAGAATATGAAAAAAGGGACGTTTGATATGTTAAATAGAAAAAAATTTAATTTAAATTTAATTTTAAACTTAATTTAAAATGTACGCCATCCATTCATCTGACATTTAATTATGGAGCCCCTCCTAATGTGATATACACATACCAGATACACAGTGGCAGACAAAACCGACAGGACTTTTACCCACATAAGACTTAACAGTCTGTGATTAAAACTGTGAGAAAAAGTATACATGTATGCAAACAGAGAAAAGTATACCCTCAAATGACAAAAGCTGTATGTTATGATGATAGGATTGTGGCTTTTCTCCTCAATATATTTGAAGAAAAATAACTTTCCAATAAATAAAGAGAAAAGTAAATCTTTATAGCAATGAAAGGAAGAAGAGAGGTGACTTGACAGGTTAGCAGGGTTTGAAGAAATGTTTTCCAGAAGTGGGAACCTGAGCATGTGCCAAGACAAAGGAGATAGCACAGAGGCAGAGCTTGAAAATTCACACATCTTTCTTACTGCAACAGCTAATTTAACATATCCATTCTG
This sequence comes from Balaenoptera musculus, assembly GCF_009873245.2. NCBI lineage: Eukaryota > Metazoa > Chordata > Mammalia > Artiodactyla > Balaenopteridae > Balaenoptera > Balaenoptera musculus. Next base: position 56,115,634 of record NC_045806.1, on the reverse strand, counting down.
AGAGCTCCTCAAATTCCTTGGAGAATGGACTTTGAATAGCCTAGAATAGCTGTCCTAGGGCTGACATTTAAACATGTCTCTTGTGAACACTAATAAAGAGCCCACCCTCCACTTTAAAAAAGCTTGATTCGGACAATAAATTTCATAGTAAAAGTACTGAACATGGAGGAAACAGTTACTGAACATTATTAGCTCTCAGGAATTGCCTCAGACTACAGAATGTATTCACCTCATTCCAATAACTTTGCTTCTAAATGATTTTTTTTTAATAGAGCAAAAATTGGCTGGGAGTGGGGTATATTTTTATTACCACTTAAAAGGAAAATAATTTAATGAAAGTGTGCCATAGCACATCTAATACGCTAACCTCTCAGTTCCTTAACCTCCTAATCTTCAATGACTCTCCTCCATTCCATGTCAGCCACCCACTCCCCACACCTTGTTATCATCACTCGTTAACACTTCTTCAAAATCACTAATTCAAATATGACATTATCTGACCACAACCTTCCAGGTTTCTGGTTCAATTACTTCCACTATCACCATTCTTTCAGCTCATCAAGATTTCCAGTTCACTGATCCCTCCTCCTCTATTTTCTCCCTATTCATCAGAATTTTCTTCACTTCTTTCCTTATCCAGCTTGAGTTCTGAAACTGATCAGGACTCTGTGGGGCCCTCTGGGCACAAAGGCCTTACCGGGTCCCCCATTTCTTATTTGCAGGATAAAGGCCTTAGCTTCCTAGACTTTCCCTGAGTACCAAAGGGCAGATTCAAACAGTTACTAAGCAGGGAAGTAAGGGAATGCAAAAACTAAGGAAGACCAATCAAGAAACAACAGTGCAGCAGCCATTAAAGCAGGATCCTGGTTCCTGCTCAAGGGATATACATCTTTGAGTTCTTCTGCAGGAACAACTTTTTCAAATTTTCTCCATCCTCCACCCAGGTGGAGGATGGTAACTTCAGGCTAAGCACAAGATTCCTGGAACACCACCTTGTTACCTCACCACCAACCAACCAGAAGAAAGTCGCACGCCCAGCAGCCCTCACCCCAAATTTTCCCTATTAAAACTTCTCCCCAAAAACCATTGGGGGGTTGGGTTTTTTCGAGCACAAGCCACCCGTTCTCTCGGTTGGCTCTGAGGTATACCTTTCTCTGCTCCAAACTCCAAAATTTCTGTTTGTTTGGCCTCACTGTCCATCAGGTGCACAAACTTGCATTCAGTAACAGTTCCATGGTGCGTCACTGCAGTAACACTATTGCTAAAACCACAAATCTCCTGTCTCTGATGTTGTTGTTGACAAGGATAATGATGTTTTTGTACTCATCTAGCCAAAGTTCAACCACTGATCACTCCTACCATCTACTTTCTCTGCACCAGTATCCAGTGGCCAAGTATGGGGCAAATCACACAACAGGCAGATGGGTTTCAATACGTAAAATCAAAATCACTACCCACAGCAGGGCCCTGAACACTGCTTACCAATCTTGTTGTGTTTCTCTGGTCAATATGCTTTTTCACTCTCCATCACAACTTTTTCAAATTTTCTCCACTCTCCTCAAAGCTCCAGTGCACTATCCCCCAGCATTACCCCTTTTCCAAAAATAAGAAACAGACTTTCTTCTTTCCTAGAAGAAACAGACTGTTATCTCCTTAAGGCTGGCACATAGCAGGTACTCAAATATATGATAAATGGAGGGGAAAAAGGATAAAAACATGAAAAGAAGAAAAACTTGGCATGGTAACCTTAAACATAGCACTTCCTTTTCTGTAAGCCTCGGTTTTCTCATTATAAAAAAGAGGTAGGTATATAACATTATTTAAGTGGCCCCCAGGTCTAAATGCTATGGTAATAAAATTTAGGCTCACATGTCAGGACCTATGAATACAACCTGTCCAGAGAAAGATTTTCTCAAAAGTGCACAAGCACAGGACTTCCTTGGCAGTCTACTGGTTAAGACTCCGCGCTTGTACTGCAGGGGGCGCGGGTTCGATCCCTGGTCGGGGAACTAAGATGCCACTTGCCACATGGCGCGGCCAAAAAAAAAAGTGCACAAGCAGTAGCTAGGAAATACCATCTTATCCCAGTTGGGGTAGGTGCTATAATTCACTGTTCAATAAATATTTACAACTGGCCCTTGAACAACATGGGTTTGAACGGAGCAGGTCCACTTATATTGGGATCTTTTTTCAAAAGTAAATACTACAGTACTACATCATCCTTGGACATAGAGGGCCAACTATAAATTCTACTCAGATTTTCGAAATAGCAGAGGGTCAGCCCCCCTAATGCCCGTGTTGTTCAAGGGTCTACTGTACTGAGTACCTTCTATGTGTAAAGATTTACAGGGGAAAATAAAGGCTATGTAAGACCTAGTCTTTGCCTTCATGGAGCTTTCAATCTACAAGGGGAAGAAAGACTTTATATAAATATCTCTATTAGGTGACACGTGCAGCTCCTTTTAAAAAGACTAGTGATTAATGGCCTAGCAATTCTTATTACTTCCCAATCAACTGTGAAAAACTCTGATGGCTGTCAAAAAACTGTCACTTCCTAAGATATGATTTAACAGCATGCATTTCTTGAAAGTCCTGAAAGCCACATTTAGGAGTGGGTGAGTAGAGAAATGTGGAGTTAGTCCTGACTTATTAAAATGTTTTCAAATTTCAAGACATTCTATACTTTTTAAAATGTTTTTCAATGGAAGAAACACCTTGGAAACTTTTATTAAACCTATCTCTGCACAAATTTTATGGTCAGTGGAATGATTTTGAATGTATCAGCTTGCCGAAAAAAGAGAAGGAAGGAGAAAGAAAAATAGGTACTGACGTATCCATGCCTAGGGTTCTGAACTTGACCATGCAATAGAACCACCTAGGGATTTTTTTTTCCTTTTTTTTTTTTGGCCATACCACGTGGCATGCGGGATATTAGGTCCCTGACCAGGGTTCGAACCCGAGCCCCCTGCATTAGGAACAGGGAGTCTTAACCACTGGACCTCCAGGGAAGTCCCTCCCCAGGGAATTTTTAAAAATACATAGTCCTGTCCCCCACCCCCACCCCAGCCCTACTCAGTCTCTGGGGTTTGAGCCCAGAAATTTGCATCTTCAAAGCTCCTCAGCAGACTCTGATGCACTGCCAGGTTTGAGAACTAAGGTCAGATCATTTAGATCATTCACTACTCCCAACCCCACAAGAATTTCTGCATCACAGAATAGCAAAATAACTTATTGATTTATTGCTAAAAATAGATTTCTTGAGGTTAGCAGGTTACTTTTAAATAAAATTTACTATACAATTGGGTTGTACACTTATGCACAGTTTATAATGCATTGGTGTCCCTTGTATATACAATACTTATGTCCATTTTCTAAGACTTGGAGCATGATTTTTAATTACTTTAAATGATTAGAGATTTATAGTTCTTATCACTTTGCTTTTATGCCACATTGTTGGTTATTGCTATGATTTATTTGATGTGGAGACTTTGGTCAGGTATACAGCCCCCAATTATAATATTGTTCCTGTAGGATAATATGATCCATTTTATGACACAGTTTCCAGGAACATCATGGTGGTAAAAAATCAGGGCCTGCCTGTACAAGTGTAGCTCAGTTTTCACAAAAGGTATGTTCCTGAAAAGTGGTATAAACTGAATTTCTATCAGTCAAGTCATTTAGAATCTATCAAGGATCTGCTTAACATAAAAGGAACTCTTTGGTAAAGAAAGGAATAATTTTAGAAATTTAAAGCTTATTTTATTTGCTCTGAAATTTTCAATTTAATACATGGAGAGATATTAAAACAGGGCACACTAATGTTTAAGTAAAAGCTAGTCCAGGCTACAGTACAAATGGTATTTCTCTTGAATATCAAACTGCAGATCATATACTTTGGAGCCAAAAGCTCACTGAATCTCCAGTCCAAGGAGGTTATCTTTTGTAGTGTTGGTGCATTAATCTAGCAAAGAATGTGGATGGCAAGTCTGTTTCTTTGTACTCTAAGATTTAAAGGGATCAGAGCACAGACAAATCCTCACACAATGTTCCTCTGAGTAAGTGAAAATGTCAGGTGTGAGGATCCTCCTTTTTAAGAATCAGAAATACAAGCACAGGTTGATCTGTGTAGCTTAAATGGTGAGGACTTCTGAACTGCAGACAGGTAAACTAAATACATGAACCAACTGAATAAAAATTATTTGCTCTAAAGAATGCTGCTCAAACTAGCCATTTCCTAGGACAGAGACGGAAAGATTGTCAGAAAAGCCATGCCAAAGTACTTTGTAAACTCTTAAATACTATGCAAATATAGGAAGCAAAGTTCTCAGTAGAGAGTGAGGATGGGGGCAGTGGTGTTGGGGGTTTAGGGAGAGAGAATGTATGAAAAAATATCTAGAAAAGGAAGGGAGGAAATGGACTGGGAGGGTAACATTAACAGTCTAACTTGAGCTCTGTCGTCACGAATTTAAAGTGAGACCAGGTCATGTGTTTTTCTGTAGCTTCTTTAACTGCATGGGTACAAGCACCAAGTAGGCAGAGTTACTAGGACTGAGACTTTACCAAGTGCATAAAAAGAAGTGAGAGGAGGAAAGGGAGTTAAGGGTATATGCATGTCAGAGGCCTGAATTAGAGTGGTGGCACTAGAAATAGAAAAGGATAAGACTGAGATATCCCCTGAAGATCAGATTAATACGATTTAGCTAAGGAGCATAAGAGGCTCAAAAATGCCTCAACATAGGTTTAAGTCAGGCAATGGCATCTGAACACTTGCTGGGCACAGAGTACTGCACAGGTGAGATTTTAGAGCTCAGCTGCAGTCTAAATTTCCTCAGGTAGATCAGAGCTACCTGAGATGTACAGACAAGGCATATACCTGGCAAACAGTGGGCTAAGGAAATTAGGAGAGGAAGGCAAAAGTAATTTTGCCTAAATTGGCAATAGGTTTGATGGTATAGGGAGCAGAATTTGCCACCCCAAAGTCTCTTTGGAATATTAATTATTTTCAGTGGGTTATTTTCTAATAAACAGCAGATGTGAAAAACTGAAAACCAAGTAGGAGTTAGCCTTTTGTAAGAAACATTTACATTTGTAAGGGAACTCTCCACTTATAAGGTTATCTCCCTGGCAGTTCCAGGAAGAGGAGGACGACCAAATCTCTAGAAACTCTTATCAATGGAAAAAGCAGGACTTAAATTTGCATCACAATCAATCACCCTTGTTTGCTGTGCTTTTCCTTGTAACCTCCCATAACTTACTCTCCCTACCTTCAACATTTTCTTTAGCTGAGGATGGTATTTAAGGTGAGGGCTTTGGCCATTTTCGTGAGTTATCTGTTTGCCTAGGTCTCTCCCACGTGTGGACTGAAGAAAAATGCACAACATAACAGTTGTGAGTTACATTTTATTTGGGGACTTTACTGAGGACTATAAACAGCCTCTCAGATAGCTCTGAGGAACTGTTCCGAAGAAGTAAGGGAGGAGCCAGGATATATAGGAGTTTTTGCTGAAAACAAAAACATGTAATTGAACATCAAAAGATGACTGCTAATCACAAAAACCAGACACTCAAGTTAATAATTTTAGTACTTCTCTATGTATGGGAAGGTGTAAGAGCCTGGGCTTATTGAAATTATTCCTTTGATATGCATCTTAACTATCTAGGGCCAGTATCCTGCTTTTCTCCATCTGAATTCCCCTCAAGGCACACCGTGGGGGGAGTTGGGAGTGTGCAGACTGCAGTGGCTGCTGGCTTGATGCCGGCAACATTCTTTGTTTACAGAAATGGCAGGCAACATTTTTTTTTGTCCGCACATGTATACATGTTATTAAACTTTGATTTTCTCCTGTGAATATGTCTCATGTCAATTTTAATTCTTAGACCAGCCAGAATAACCTAGAAGGGTAGAGGAAAATTTCTTCTTCCTTGACAGTGGGCAAAGAGGTCAGTGGACAATGGAGGAGATTATCACCTAGCAATGAGATAGAGAGGCAGAATAGGCTCCTAGGACAGGATCAGTAATGAAGACTGGAATCATGGGTCAGGGAACAAGTATTTTATTGTGTGTGATTATGCTTGTTTCCTCTCACCCCCCTAAACTTTGCAGCATAATTTAAATCACAAAGAGCAATATATACTCTAGTGATGTAAATAATGGTGAACCTTCTTAAGATATCCCACAGGCATACACACACAACTGGAATGAATTCAGACACATGAGGAAAGTATGTGGTCAAAAATTTTTCAAATTTATCCAAAAGTGGTCACTAAAGGTAGGTATTATCATGCTAATAAGGAAACAGTGCAGAACAGAAGACAAAACCGGGGTGTCTGAACACCTGGCTGCTAGTCCAAGTTGAGTAATCTGAGTTTCACTTTCATCATCTGTAAAAGAAGGTAAATGACACCCTCCCTACACAATCATAAGGTCTGTGCATAGGAATGTAAGATTCTTGAGGGCAGGGGCCTTTACTGTCTTGTTTGATACTGTATATCTAGCACTTAACCTGGCACATAGCAGGTGCTTATGAATATTTGTTAAGTGAATGAGTATAGGAGAGTGATTTTATATCTGAGAATTCTACACAAATCTCAAGTATGGATTTTCTTCTTAACAATAATTCATATGAAATGAAAGCTGTTTCTATGATTATAGCAATTTAAATTCTCTAACATCTTGATATAACATCTTTAAGCACTATATCTTATTTCTTTCTTATGAGATAGTTACGGAATGGCAGTAGCTCAGCAAGGACAGTTGGAAAGTTTAAGCAGTTAATTCTAAAATTATTTCCTGGACCAGCTCCATGGAGTCCAGAGGTAAAAGGTCAAAGACAAGAATGATGAACTTTTTCAACAGTGAAGCTACTTTCTATTGAGAATATTTAAGCTGGAAGCCTGCTAAAAAAGGCAAGAAGAAGGACTGTGGAGTCACATATAAAATATATTCAGAAGTTTAAAAGCTCTTTTCATTACCTGCACCAAAAACATGTCCCTGCTGTCCCTAATGAGCCCTTTACCTTTTGTACTTGCCCTTTACCTCCAGTCAATATCATGTACTATAATTTCTGTCTTCTCTGGTCCATCAGTCTTTTACATGTATAGTTATATATTAATTTTAATAAATTTTTACATTTAACTTAATTTTAGTATTTAAAAATTTTACCTTTACACTGTATATATTAACCCCTCAAATTCTTTGTTGAATGAATAAATGGATGAACTTCATCAAGACTGCAGTATATTGAGCCTGTTCTCACCTCTTCCTGTCTTCTTGTCCCTCCCTATCCAGTATATTCAATGGCCTACCATTATAATCACTTCCTCAGTGTCCTTGCCTCTCTCACCTGGTCAGTAAACTAGTCTGGCAAATCCTTGATCCTGGATAAATTCAACTACTGGTAAATAGTTCTGGATTTGCACCTGAGCAGCTGAATGTTTATAGAAGAAATCACACAATCCTGCTGACAGGTTGCACTTAAATTCATGATCACAGACCTCAAACAATACTAAATGCTGCCTGTTTGAAATCTACTACCTTTCTCAATTAAGCTTATTTTCCAGGACAATTATTTTACACCTTTTTTTCTCTCCTCAAACCTCTCCTACCATTCTCCTCTGCCTTCTACCCAATGATCTTGCCCCATACTTCATTGAAAAAAGTACCATGAGAGGTGGGCATGTCCCTTCTTCCCACCACTAAATTTATCAGCAGATCTCCACCTGAGCACATTTTCTCCTTTTTCCTGTTATAGTAGATAAAGTTCTCTCTCTCTCAAAGGCTAAACCTTCCACTTGTACTATGTATCCCATTCTTCTCCCCAGGCCACCTTCACCTCTTTGGTTACCCCACATCATCAATCTCTCCTTCTCTGTAAATTAATCTCAGACACTAACATAAAAATCCAAACTCCTTGTCCCCACCAACCTCCCATTTACTCACACTATGATCTAGTCCCACTGGCATCCTCTTGTACCTGAACATGCCAAACTCTTTCCTGTCTTAGGAGTTTGCAGAATCCAAACTCTGCTGCTAACTTTGGTCAGGAAGACATGGATCTTCCTGCCTTTATAACCTCATCTTGCATGACTTTCCACCTTACTCACTACGTCCAGGTCACACTGCTCCTTTTTCAGTTCCTTCAACATTCCAAGATCTTCCTTGCTTTACAACCTCCACCCAGGCTTTCTTACTATGTGGTATGGGACCCTCCAACCCTCTTCTCATTCTATATCTCAGTGTCAATGCTACCTCCTCAGCGAGGCCTTTTCTGTTCATTCTAATTGAAGCAGGTCCTCCCCTGTTATTCTCTCACAGCACACTTCATGGCTCTTTGTAAACATACACTTACTTATATACTGATTGTCTCTGCCTTTAGACTATAAGTTACATCAGGGCCGGGACACTATTTTTTTTACTGTCATATACTCAGCATCTAATACACAATACCTTATATAAACTAGTAACTCAATAACATCTTTGAAAGGAATGAATGAATAAACAGTCATCATTTCCTTTTGAACTTGCCAATAACCTATGCAATAAGGAGAGTCACACAGCAGGTAGTAAAACCAAAGTCTTCTTACTCCAAATCCAATGCTCTTGTATTACACTACCTCATCAAATAGGGAGTGTTCTTTGTTCTATGAACACAAATACCATAATAAACTCATTAAGTCACATTTCCCATAAAGATGTGGTAACCTCAACTCCACATCTTTGATTTTAAGAATTTCTCTGAGGTAAGCACTATCCTTTCCTCACCTTGGGGGGAGGGGAGACTGTATTTCACGTAGTACAAGGAGACAAAGGAAACAGGTTTGGGTATTCATTTGCTTATTTCATAGCATATAATGGGATTCTACTGGGAAGCTTGCTATAAGCCAATAAAAGTAAAGAAATAATAGCCCTACCTTATAAATCTGTCAGGAAGTAGGTTCCCAGTATCTAGTCCCCAGATAGATACTAGAATTGCATTGCTTATACAAGTTAATAGAGTTACCAGTTTCCTATTGACCCTGACAATTGGACTAAATAGACAAGACAGGATATAATTTACGAAGCCTCACATTTACATGCACTCAAAATTTACTGAAACCATTTCAGGAACTATCATATGCAGTATCTAATACTCTATTTCATAAGAATTCAAAATATGACTCTTTGTGTTGTCATATGTGTTTTGATGCATTTTATACAAAAAAGTAATAGCTATTATTTGTTGAGAGCCTACTATGTACTAGGCATTATTATAGGCACAGGGGATACAGTGGAAAAGAAGAAATAGTTCTTGCTCACGTTGAAACTTACGTATTTTGGCTTCCTCAGGTTCTTCACTAGGTTTTAGATTTTCCCCAATAACATTTTTACTAAGGTTGAAAATAGGAGAAAGATATTTATTAAGGGTATCCACAATTCTGACACCAGAGTGTATGGGTTCTTTCTCCAAACCAAGCAATTTTCTGACACCACCTGGGTGCCCTATAATTTAACTCAATTCTAACACTATACCTGGAGAAAACATCAGATGCCACAGGTTAAGGGCTTAGTCCTATAAGACTGTGCCCCCCACCCCTTTCAGAGGCCAATTGTAAGTTCAGGTTCCCACCTGTACTTCTAACCCTAACAGCTATACATTGGCGATTCCAAGGACCTCCTCCTTGGGTTAGATTAATATCCTACATTGGCTCACAAAACTCAGAGAAACATTTTACTTATTCGATTATCATTTTTGTTTGTTTGTTTGTTTGTGGGTTTTTACTTTTGTTTGATTTTATTTATTTTTTTATTTTTGGCCACATTGGATCTTCGTTGCTGCGTGTGGGCTTTCTCTAGCTGCGGCCAGCGGGGGCTGCTCTTCGTTCCGGTGCGCGGGCTTCTCATTGCGGTGGCTTCTCTTGTTGCAGAGCGCGGGCTCTAGGCACATGGGCTTCAGTAGTTGCAGCACGCAGGCTCAGTAGTTGCGGCACGTGGGCCATAGGGCGCGCAGGCTTCAGTAGTTGTGGCACACAGGCTCAGCAGTTGTGGCACACGGGCTCAGTTGCTCCGTGGCATGTGGGATCTTCCCAAACCAGGGTTCGAACCCGTGTCCCCTGCATTGGCAGGCAGATTCTTAACCACTGCGCCACCAGGGAAGCCCTGTTTTCTTTTTTAAAAATATTAAAGTATATAGCTCAGGAACAGCCAGGTGGAAGAGATTTATAAGGCAAAGAGTTTCCTTGCCCTCTTTGAGACACTCTCAGAATCTCCAATCTGGAAGCTCTCTGAACCCTGTCCTTTTTGGGTTTTTATGGAGACTTCATTACATGGTCATGGCTGATTAAATCATTGGCAATTGGTGATTGAACTCAATCTCCAGCCCTTCTCCCTTCCTAGGAGGCATGGAGGTGGGACTGAAAGTACCAACCTTCTAATCACTTGGTTGGCCCCACTGATAACCAGCCCCCATCCTTAGGTTACCTAGGGGCTTTCCAAAAGTCACCTCATTGACATAACAAAAGATACCTGATTGGCTCAACATTTAGGAAATTCCAATGGTTTTAGGAGCTGTGTGCCAGAAAGGAGGTGAAGATCAAATATATATTTCTTTTGATAAATCCCAATATCACAATATCTTCAAAAATTCTGTGTATGTCTAGCTTTCACCTCCCACTGCCATCTTCCAATTTCAGGTAAGAGAACAGGCTTTGGAATCAGGGCTAGATTTCAGTTCCGGCTATGTCACTTATTAGCTTTGTGGCCACAGGTAAGTTAACCTCTCAGAACTTCAGTTTCTTCTTCTGTGTGGTCTTCATGCTGCAGCCACAGTACTATTTACTATTTCAAAACTCAAATTTGATCAAGTACCTGCCTTACCTAAAAACCCTTCAATAGTTTTTCCCATTACCCTCAAAATGGAGACCAAAGTCCTCCCTCCTCAAGGCTTCCAAAGGCCCTGCACAGTCTCCTGTCTGCCTACCTCTCTGACCTCTTCTCATACCATGTTACCTCTTACCTTCTCTCATTCAGCTACTCTGACCTTCTTTCAGTCTCTTACATTAGGGTTACCAGACTTAGCAATAAAAATACACAATGCCCAGTTAAATATGAATTTCGGATAAACAGCAACTTTTTTTAGTAGAAGTATGTCCTCAATATTATATGATATATTGTAATTTCTACTAAAAAATTATTCAGTTTACCTGAAATTCAAAATTAACTGAGTACTCAGTATTTTATCTGCAATTCTACTTAAATGTGCCATCTCCCTCCTACCCCAGGGCCTTTGCACATTTTGTTTTGGCTCCCTGAGATGCTCTTTCCTCACCCTCCTACTGACAGAGCTGGTACAAGGAATACATGAAGCAAGATTTATAAAATGTCTATCACAGTACTTAGCACAAAGAAAATACTCAACAAATAGTATAAGTAATAATCCAAAGCTTTCTACTCATGGCTTATCTTTTATACTACACGAATTTTGGCAGCATCTACATTTTGTCATTTTAAATAAGTCATTCTCAATGCTCTTGGGTTTTTTACAAGAGAGCTGGTAAATAGCAATACAGATACATAACATATAGTATTTCCCTTACCAAGTACTTTAACATATGTGATTTCAATTTGGTCTTCGCAGTAATTCTGTAACATAAATAAACATTCATAGTATGATGAAGGAATAACCAAGTAACTTCTAAGTCACACAACTGATAAATAGTAAAATCAGTAATCAAACCTAGGCCATCTAGTCTCAAAAACTAAAATTTTGCAGTTACATGGTATTGCCTCCCCACCCATTATCAGTCTGTGGCAGATCTATACTACTACTACTACTAACAGCAATAATAACAGTAGTCAACAGTAATAATCACAACAGCTAACACTTATTGAACACTTTCTGTGAACTTTTCTAAGGGCTTTGCATGTGTTATTTTATTCTCATAACTACCTTATGAGGTAGATAGCCTGTTATTATTCCCACTTCTCATATAAACTTTAAGCCTAGGTTTCCTTAAGTAACTTGTTCGAGGTCACAAAGCTAGTGTCAGAACACGGATTCAATGCCATGCAGTTCAGCTCTGAAGTCTGAGCTCCTGTCCTCTCACAGTCCACATGGAAAGCACCCATGGAAGTCCTGCCATAACTCTTTCTACACCATTATCGATACACGTGCATACATCTGAGCAACAGCCTATCTTTCTATGAAGATGGCACCAATCCCAGTTCTGCTATTTACTGTCTGTTATTTAATCTCTCGGAGCTTGTTTCCTCATCTGTAAAATGGGGATATCTACTTTGCAGGGAAATTGTGAAGACTGAATTAGAATATATGTAAATCTCTTAGTCCAATGGATGGCACTTAGCACGTGGTAGACCCTCAATGATCCAAATCCCTCTAATCCTCCTGACAGGCCTGGTATTAGTGCAGAGTAGTTACAGAATCATGGTGATACTGATTTTGTTCCTTTCAGACCTAAGAAGCTGCCTGCCAGATGCCTGCTTTCCCCCCTCCGCTTTACCATAAACTCCTAATTTTCTCCTTTGACATCCTAGGAACAGTGTTCATCTAGCCTTTGTCTCTGGGGTGTCAGATATAAGGGAGCCAGTCTCAACAATTTAGGAGTAGGGAAGATGGCTGTGCTTTCTTGTGTGTCCCCCAGTTGAGAGCCATTCAATTCAAGGTAACTCCATACAGACACCAACCTGTGGCTTGTATCTGAAGAGAGACCCACCCAATTATAGTACCTGTTTAATATGCACCATTTAATTTATTCATAGGAGTTATGCAATTAATATGAATATTTTAAATAACTATCATTTCTCACACACTTTTTGCCAGGCAGTATGCTGAATGTTTTACATATATTATTTCATTGAATTCTTCAAAAGTCTTCTGAAAGAAGTTATTGCTTATTTATTCAACAGTGAATATTATTGATTATAAATTAATTATTGATTGATTGTTCTAAATACTAAGAATATAATAATAAACAAAAGGGACAAAAATTTCTGCCCTCCTGGAGTTTACTTTCTACTGTGGGGAGATATCAGAATGCTTGAGTAACCCACTGATTATCACCTAGTAAGTAACAAAGCCAAGATTCAAAAGCAGATCTATAAATGAAATAGAACGCCTAGAAATAAATCCTTGCATGTAGAGTCAATTGATTTTTGACAAGGGTGCCAAAACCATCCAATGGGGAAAGGACAGTCTTTTTAACAAATGGAAAACTGGGGGCTTCCCTGGTGGCACAGTGGTTAAGAATCCGCCTGCCAATGCAGGGGACATGGGTTCGAGCCCTGGTCCGGGAAGATCCCACATGCCATGGAGCAACTAAGCCTGTGTACCACAACTACTGAGCCTGTGCCCTAGAGCCCGCGGGCCACAACTGCTGAGCCTGTGCACCTCAACTACTCTAGCCTGCGCACCTAGAGCCCGTGCTCCACAACAAGAGAAACCACTGCAATGAGGAGCCCGCACACCACAACAAAGAGTAGCCCCGGCTCGCCACAACTAGAGAAAGCCCGCGCGCAGCAACGAAGACCCAATGCAGCCAAAAATAAATAAATAAATAAAATAAATTTATAAGAAAAAAATGGAAAACTGGATATCCATATACAAAATAATGAAGTTGGACACTTACTTTATAGCATATAGAAGAAATTAACTCAAAATGGAGCAAAGGCCTAAGTGTAAGAGCTAAAACTATAAAACTTTTAGATGAAAACATAGGAGAAAAGTTTCATGACATTGGATTTGGTAATGATTTCTTGGCTATGACACCAAAAGCATTGTCAACAAAAGAAAAAAATAGATAAATTAGACTACATCAAAATTAAAAACTGTTCATCAAAGGACACTAACAACAGAATAAGGCAAACCATAGAATGGGAAAAAATATTTGCAAATCATATATCTGATTATAGGAGTTAATATCCAAAATATATAAAGAATTCTTACAACTAACAACCAAAAAAACCAAAAAACCAATTAAAAAATGGCCAAAGAACTTGAATAGACATTTCTCCAAAGAAGATATTACAAGTGACCAAGAAGCACAAGAGATGATGCTCAATGTGCCGCTAATAATTAAGGAAATGCAAATAGAAACCACGAGGAGATACCACTTCACATACATTAGAATGACTACTGTCAAAAAAAAAGAAAGAAAAAGAAAAAGAAAATAACAAATGTTGGCAAAGATATAGAGAAATTGGAACCCTTGTGCGCTGGGGGTAGGAATATAAAATAGTACAGCTGCTAGGGAAAACCGTTTGGTGATTCCTCAAAAAATTAAAAATAGAATTACCATATGATCCAGCAATTCCACTTCTGGGTATATACACAAAAGAATTAAAAGCAGGGACTCAAATAAATATTTGTACACCTATATTCATAGCAGCATTATTCACAATAGCCTAAAGATGGAAGCAATCTAAGTGTCTATCAGTGGATGAATAAACAAATGTAGTATATACATACAACAGAATATTATTCAGCCTTAAAAAGGAATAAAATTTTGATGCATACTACAACAAGGATGAACCTTGAGGACAATATGCTAAGTGAAATAAGCCAGTCACAAAAGGACAAATACTGTATGATTCCACTGATATGAGGTATCTAAAGTAGTCAAACTCACAGAAACAAAGTAGAATGATGGTTGTCTGGGAGGAGTGGACAATGGGGAGCTACTGTTTAATGGGTCCAAAGTTTCAACTTGCAGGGATGAAGACATTCTGGAAGTGAATAGTGATGATGGTTGCACATTGTGAATGCACTGAATGCCACTGGATTGTATACCTAAAAATGGTTAGAATGTTAAATTTTATGTTATGTATATTTTACCACAATAAAAAAATAAACAAAAAAGCAGATCTACGACTCTTCTACCTATATCTTATCTCCTATAGTACCATGCCCAGTAGTTGCTGCTTAGACTTAGTCCAGAGAACTTTCAGTTCAGTACATTCAGGTTCAAATGTAAAATTGTGGTGAAGCCATAAAAAGCACACAGAGCACTTGGCATCATCACAATACTATTTGAGAAAATCATTTACTTCGTTATCAAGCCCCAATGCATTACTGAAAACCAATTTTAAATGAGCCAGGCTGAATAAAAACCCTTACTGCAAATAGGAAAATAGCTAACTCGACTGTAAATGATTATCAGAAGTTGTTTTTAAAACAATTCCCTCAAACTGGGGTTAAAACCTGTTACATGAGTTTCCTAATCTAGCAAACAGTCATATTACAAATACTGAACTATTCATGAACTTCTCTTGCTTGTAAGCCACAGACCCATCAGATGGAAACACTGGCTGTTTCTGGTACATCATGATTATTTTTTTGTCTTCTCTCCTTTTTTGTTTAATTCATTGGCAAACTGTCAACATTTTTTGGTGGTGGGGAGGGAGAACTACAGTATTTCTTAAACTAAGAATCAAAAGTGAAATAGTTTTCAGAAAAAAAATTTTTTTTGGGTTTGTATTGATTTTTGGAAGGGGAGGCAGAACCTAAAGTACTAAGACAATAGAAATGTTTTTTAAGCTAAATCCCATGTGATAGCTGTAACCGTCATATTATGGGCAAATGTTGTCTAACGTTGGAAATGTGCCACTTTACACTATTAGTAGCCTTTTTTCATTACCACCATCACCACCACCACCACCACAACCACTACCAAATTTCATCTAACCAAGACTGACCAAGATTTTCCCCCTTTGCTTTTTCACCGTCTCTTTAGTACAGCACAATGATAATTAAAACAACACTACTACTACTACTGCTAGCTAACATTTAGTGAGCACTTTCTATATGCCAGGCACTGTGCTATAAGGTTCAAATGCATTTCCTCTTTGATTCCCATAAAAGCTTTATAGAGTAGATATCTTATTATTTTTTATTTTATACATGAGGAAATGGAGAAGAGTAGTAGGAGATTAGTAGTAAATGGCAGAGCTGGGATTCAAATCCTGATTTCAGGCTGCCAAGCCCATGTATCTAAGTACCATGTAGACTACCTCCCCACAACACTCCACTTAGAATGAAAAATCTTTTTACAACACTATGTTCCAACCTCAGTCTTCAGATTTTATATCCACGAATCCATTACAGAATTCAAGCTCATTAATTAAGCAGCCAGAAACAGTGTAACTCATCTATCTGATATGGGTCTTTCCCAAAGCAGCTGGCTCACCACTCCTTTAGCCCAGATCCCAGGAGCAACTCAAGAGTCTTTGTTCTCTAATTCCTTCTTTTCTTTGACTCCACACCAGAAAAAGTGCTCAGTTCTCTGAAGAATGAAACCTCCCATGTGTTAATGGAAGGCAATGAGAAAACAAAGTTCTACATATAGAATTGCCCCTTAGTCAGTCATTTCCTAGTTTATTTCTTCTTTATGTTGAAGTACACCTGTAGACTACTTGGCATGCATAATTTCTGCACTTTTGTATACTGTATGTTCTTTATACTTTTTCATCCCATCCGCATTGAATATCCTTGAGCAACCATTTGTCACTAATGCTTTAGAATTGACCTGCTTTAAGGCAGAGGGCCTGGACAAGACAGTCTCTTCAAATTCTCCTCAGTTCTACTATTGTGTGATCTCCCAGGGCAATGTTAAAAAATTGCTGATTGAAAAGTTTGTTTGTCCCATCCTTCCAGTCCCTTGTCCCACTTGTAACAATGCCACAACCTTGCAACAGCCTACTGAAGCAAAATGGAAAAAGTGAGATGGCATGTCTGACAGAGCACAGTTCATCTTCTTTCGTTCACCTCACACAAGCCCAGGTCCCACCAAGAACAGAATCCTCTTAATAAATGAATAGCTATGGTAACAAAAAGCTACAGTCTCAAAAAAGAACAATTTCCCTGAGCATTATTTTGCCCAGGGATGAACATTATTTTGCCTAGGAATTCATAATAAAGTATCACACTCTCATTCTTTCCTTCAAAAGTTTGAGCAACAACAACAAAACAAGTCTGTGCAACTGTGCATACAACATCATTCTAGGCACTAAAGATCTTAAGTCATATAAGACAGGGTTTAGTAGAAAAGGCAGATTGATTAAATAACATTCATAGTGTATGGTATATTATAGTTAAGTGCAGTGACAGCAGTAAGCCTAGAATTCTATGAGAACACAAAAGAGCATCTATTTTAGACTTGGCAAAGAGTAGTCAGGGAAAATTTTTTGGAGTAGGTTACATTTAAACTGAGGTTCGGGGGAAAAAGGTAGAAGTTAAACTAAACTGGGGTGAAGGTGGCATTTGAGGCAGTAAGAAATGAGAGGAGAGATTGAAGAACCATTAAAGGGAGACTCTATGGGACTTGGCGTTATAATTTGGGTGGCAAAAGAGTGAGAGGAGGAATTTAGAACACACATTTCTGGCTTGGACAAATAAATGGACAATAGTGCTAATCACTGAGATAGTAAACAGGGGAGGAGGAGCAAGTTTGGGATGGAAAGAAGATACATGCAGTTTGGGATAAGCTGATTTTATTTATTTTTTTTTAAGATTTATTTATTATTTTATTTATTTATTTTTGGTTGTGTTGGGTCTTAGTTATGACACGTGGGATCTTTGTTGAGGCATGCGGGCTCTTCATTGCAGCACGCAGGTTTCTCTCTAGTTGTGGCACACAGGTTTTCTCTCTCTAGTGGCGTGCGGGCTCCAGGGCACGTGGGCTCTGTGGTTGTGGCGTGTGGGTTCCAGAGTGCATGGGCTCTGTAGTTTGCAGCACACAGGCTCTCTAGTTGAGGCACAGGAGCTCAGTAGTTGTGGCGCATGGGCCTAGTTGCCAAGCGGCATGTGGGATGTTAGTTCCCTGACCAGGGACCGAACCCACATCCCCTGCATTGTAAGGTGGATCCTTTAGCACTGGACCTCCAGGGAAGTCCCAGATAAGCTGATTTTAAACTGCCTATGGGAACCAAAAGGAATTCCAAAAGATATTATACTGGAGCTCAGTGGGTATGGAGTAAAAAAAAAAACGGTATGGACTGCAATCTTGATTTCAAAGTCATTCCCACTTAGATCGTGGTAATTAGAGCCATGATTTTTAAAGAGGTCATGCTGGGAGAATGTATAGAATAACAAGAGAAAAGGGCCAAGAATGGAGACCTAGGGCTTCCCTGGTGGCACAGTGGTTGAGAATCTGCCTGCCAATGCAGGGGACACGGGCTCGAGCCCTGGTCTGGGAAGATCCCACATGCCGCGGAGCAACTGGGCCCGTGAGCCACAACTACTGAGCCTGCGCGTCTGGAGCCTGTGCTCCGCAACAAGAGAGGCCGCGATGGTGAGAGGCCCGCGCACCGCGATGAAGAGTGGCCCCCACTTGCCGCAACTGCAGAAAGCCCTCGCACAGAAACGAAGACTCAACACAGCCAAAAATAATTAATTAATTAATAAAAAATTTAAAAAAAAAAAGAATGGAGACCTAGGGAATGTCAACATTTTTTAAAGAGATTAGCAGAAAAGAGGATCTTCTAAAAGAACCTGAGAAGGAACAGCCAGAGAGGTAGGAAAACAAACAAGAAAGCCCATTGCCATAGAAACAGAAGAGAGAGTTTAAAGAATAAAAGACTACAGGACTTCCCTGGTGGTCCACTGCCTAAGACTCCGTGCTCCCAATGCAGAGGGCCAGGGTTTGATCCCTGGCCAGGGAACTAGATCCCACATGCTGCAACTAAGAGTTTGCATGCCACAACTAAAGATCCTGCATGCCACAAGTAAAGATCCTGCATGCCGCAACTAAAGATCGCGCATGCTGCAACTAAAGATCCTGCATTCCACAATGAAGACCCAGCACAGCCAATTAAATAAATAAATAAATATTTAAAAAGAAAAAAAGACACAGAGAATGGGAAGGGATATTTGCAAATCACATCTCTGATAAGGGTTCAGTATCTAGAAAACATCAAAAACTCCTAAAATTCAACAATAAAAAGACATATAATGCAATTTAGAATGGGCAAAGGATATGAATAGATATTTCTCCAAAGAAGATATACAAATGACCAATAAGCATATGAAAAGATGTTCAATGTCCTTAGTCTTTAGGGAAATGCAAATCAAAATAACAATTAGATACCACTTCACACCCATTAGGATGGATATAATCAAAAAGACAAGTTTTGGTAAGGATGTGAAGAAATTGGAATTCTCTCTCATACACTGATAATGAGAATGTAAAATGGTTCAGTAACTGTGGAAAACAGTTTGGCAGTTCTGCAAAAAGTTAAACATAAAATTATCATATGACCCAGCAATTTCACTCCTAGGTATATACTCAGAAGAAGTGAAAACAGGTGTTCAAACAAAAACTTGTACACTATTGTTCATAGCAGCATTATTCATTATTATAATGAATAATTATAATAATTATTCATTATTATTCCATTTGGTGGAAACGATCTAAATGTCCCTCAGTGGATGACTGGATAAACAAAAGTGGTATGTTGTTATAGTGGACTATTATTCAGCCATAAAAAGGAATGAAGTATCAATACGAGCTACAATAAGGATGAACCTTGAAAATGTTATGTTAAGTGAAAGAGGCCAGATACATATGATTCCATTTATATGAACTATCTACAACAGGCAAATCCATAGAGACAGAAACTAGATTAGTGTTTGATAGGGCCCAGGGGGAGGGGGAACTGATAATGAACAGGGCTTCTTTTTGAGGATATGAAAAGATTCTGGAATTAGATAGTGGTAACGGTTGTACAATTCTGTGACTATACTTTAAAACCAATAAATTGTACACTTTAAAAGGGTGAATTTTATGGTATGTGAATTATAACTTAATTACAAAATTTTAAAACAAAACAAACTTAACATTCAATGAATATTCACTGAGGAACATTAATAAATGAAATATCTCTATCTTATCACCAGTAAATTCAAAATGTCAAATGACTTTCTCTGCTTATTATTAAAAATTTTTTTAAATAACAAATAAAAAAGAGAATAAAGGTTTGGACAATATCAAACATGACAAAAAGTGAAACATGATTACAAGAACCCCATTAAATTTTGCAATGTGGAGGTCATTAGTGACCTTATGAAAAATAGATTCAGTGATGAGGAGGGCACAAAAACCTAACCATAGGAAAATGAAGAATCAATGACTTTTACAATAGCCAGGACATGGAAGCAACCTAAATGTCCATCGACAGATGAATGGGTAAAGAAGATGTGGTACATATATACAATGGAATATTACTCAGCCATAAAACGGAATGAAATCGGGTCATTTGTAGAGACAAATGGACATAGAGACTGTCATACAGAGTGAAGTAAGCCAGAAAGAGAAAAACAAATATCGTATATTAACGCATATATATGGAATCTAGAAAAATGGTACAGATGAACCTATTTGCAAAGCAGAAATCGAGACACAGATGTAGAGAACAAATGTCTGGACACCAGGGCAGGAAAGGGGGGGTGGGATGAATTGGGAGATTGGGATTGACATATATACACCATTAGGTATAAAATAGATAACTAATGAGGACCTGCTCTATAGCACAAGAAACTCTACTCGGTGCTCTATGGTGACCTAAATAGGAAGGAAATCCAAAAAGGAGGGGATATGTGTATACACATGGCTGGTTTACTTTGCTGTGCAGCAGGAGCTAGCACAACATTGTAAAGCAACTATACCCCAATTTAAAAAAAAAGAATCAATGACTTGTTAACACGTAGACAGCAAGTTTATCCCATTCCTTTCAGAAGCTTGACTATTAGGAGAAATGAGAAACAGAGTAGTTTCGGGGAGATGTTGGATCAAAGAAAGTTCTTCCCTACCAAGGCGAGATGTGAACATGATTATATACTAAGAAGAAAAAGGCATTTGAGAGAGTTCAAAGATACAGGAGGGAAAGAAAATGACTGATATAGAAAGGACCATTAAAAAAGTGGGAGGGAGAGGATCCAAAGCCTAGGTGAAAGGACTGGTCTTGGACCAAAGGAACATACTTTCTCTATGGAGATAGGAAAACAAGAGTGGGTGCAAATGGAGTTCAGCCTGTAGGTATTCCAGTGAGTGAGGGGAATAGAACACCTACAGTTTTGGGGGCTTTGTCAAGGCAGGGAGAACTAGGGACAAGGAGTCAAGAGACTTGAGGGTGATTCCAAGAGGGTGATTGGAGTGATAGGTAAAAGGATCTAGACAGGTAAGATAAAAAGTCAAGCCAGGTCCAAAAGAGAATGTAAGCTGGTTGACCTTACATCATGTGGCCACTGCTCTTCAGCTTTATTGGGGTTATAAAGAAGAAAGACCAGATCCTTTTCGCTTCTTTTGTGGAATACAGGCACTGAGATTTCCCATACCACCAAAACTATCCAATAATGGAGATGGACTACTCCAAAAGGCAACTGCAGTACTATTAAGAAAAGGAAATGGAACCTGAGTAGCCAATAAATAACAAATGAACAATAATTTCATATTATATGGTGGCATACTATCACAAGAACTGTTGTTAGACAATATATAGACCAAATAAGTAAGGTCAACGGGCTCTAAGCTTCTACCCAAACACACCCTCCACTCTACTATCTCTAAGTCTTTGCTCATGCTGTTCCCTCTGCTCACAATGCTCATTTGCAATTTCAGCTTCTCTCTAATGTCAGGGACTTATTTTATCTTTCTATCTCCTACAATGCCATGTAGAGTGTCTGGCATGTCATAAATGCTGATTTGAGGTCAGATGAAATAGAAAAAAAAATCACTAAGGGCTAAGTGATCAGGAAAGGCTTCACAGGAAAGTGTGAAATTTAAGCCTGTCCTTAAAGATGAGGAGTATTCTACCATCAAAAAGAGAATTTTAACAGGAGCGATGACACAAGTGACAATGAAAGTAGGAATATGCAGTAAGAAAACCAATCTATATATAACTGGTGGTTTCTATTATGAATAGTAGATATGCTGGCAAACCAACATTGATGTGGGTCTTGAATGGCTAGCTAAAGCATTTGGACTATATTTATTATGCCAGTGATTCTCAAGGGGAGGAACAGGGTAAGAAAAAGGGGGAGGGGGAGCAATGGGGATTCAATTTAGCTGCAGTGATAAAATTGCTAGTGTTAGAAGAGATCTTATAGGTCACCAACTTCAATTTCCAACATTCTACAGATAAGGAAAATTGATAGCCAGAAAGGTGAAGTGACCTACCTAAGGTGACCCAACTTAACTAGGGAAGAACAACTAGACTCATACCTGGGACCAGAACCCCTGCCTCCCAATTTCCAGTCTAGTTCTCCTTCTACTACATACGGAAAGAAACTATCACATGGCCAGGCTGAAAGAAAGCATTTGCAAATATAAAAAGGAAGTACAAATAAAAGCATGTAACTTGAAGAATCGCAATGCCATCAACAATTCTTGTGAATTTTTGTCAACAGATGGGGCAACTACATGGAATATATAAGGTAACAATCAGAATAAAAGTTTTACACAATTAAGGAGACAAAAAGACATTTATCAATAAGCCCTCTAAATAACAACTGGATAGTTTTATATTTTTTACATATATTTGTATTTGATCCCCAGAAAAACACTGTGAAGGAGATAGGGAAGGTATTACCTTTCCCATTTTACAAATAAGGACATTGAAATGTGCTAATTGGCTAAATGAAGAGCCAGAATTCATTCCAGTACTCTTTCCACAAGTTCCCGGACAATACAAATCTCCAAAACAGACCAAAACAAGCATGAGGCAACTCTGGTTTCGAAGGTGGAAGCAAGACTTTGTGAATGAGTAGATAAAGGCAGGGGCTGAGGAGAAAATGAGTTAATCGAAAGTGTGAAAGAGTACTTTATGAAATAGTAGTACTACTTGGTCTTATGTTTTTATCCGTACGAATCGAGTAATTATTTGTTTAATTAAATAATTTAATGGCACAAATTTCAATCTATATACACATTGTCTGTGGTTGGTTATAATGTCATTATCCTCAGGTCACAAACCATACGCTTTGTGAGTCCTGCTAAAAGATGGGAAAAACTCTGAAATTTCTTTTACTGGGATGATGTCAAAAGGCAAAATTATATTACCTACACAGCTGTGATATATAACACAACGTTTCCCAATGAATAGAATTCTAGTGTTTAATAGTTAAATGCATACATACACAAACACAATCAATCTCTCTTGCTCTCTCTCTCTCTCACACACACATACACAAATACACACACATACATACACACACTCACAACAGGTGCACACGCACCTAACCACAACTCTGGCTTTTCCCTAGGCCTTTATTATTGGGAACACTGGCATATTTCGTGTTATACAAGATATGGACAGCCCTTGCCTTAAGTGTTTACCCATATTTACACATTAAATGAGATATTGTTAAAAATACAAACAAGGTCAAGGTTAAGGAACTCTGATATATGATGGAGAAGGGCCTTTGACTTGAAAGGAAACTATGGTATGGAGCCTCCCATGACCTGGCAAATCAGTTAGAATCTGAAGGCCAAGAAATTGAGGTACCTTTACTAGTATGTGGGGGAGATTAATTCCAAAGCCATTGTAAAGGCAAAAACTTGCTGGGTTGAGGAAATCAAGAAGTACATAGCAGGTCAAAGTGGAATATGAATGCCTGCTATATGGAAGGCTTTTAAAGATTTGAAGGAAGGAAAGGAACTGCAGGTGGAGGCTCTAGGGTCCAATATGCCCTCTGTGAGGGTGTTTAACCTTAAGCAGGGCTCTAAAAGAAAAGAAGCCTTAGTGA
The DNA here is from genome assembly GCF_009873245.2 of Balaenoptera musculus. NCBI lineage: Eukaryota > Metazoa > Chordata > Mammalia > Artiodactyla > Balaenopteridae > Balaenoptera > Balaenoptera musculus. Next base: position 56,091,905 of record NC_045806.1, on the reverse strand, counting down.
CAGACCTCATTAAAAATCACCGATCCTTATGGTAGCATGATATTCCCCTCAATAAATGAGTACAACTGTGTTTTAGAGTCCAATATTAGGAAGAATGTTTTAATATGTTAAGATTTACTTTCATATTTAACTAAAGGAGTACAGATCAGTATTGTAGAAGATACAAAGAAGTATAACACTCAGTCTCTGCCTTCGAAAACCTTCCCATCTATTTGAGGGTACAAGATAACCTACAACACAACGTAGTGTCAAATGAGGGGTTTAGAGAAGTGCTGAGATGGGTAGGCAAGGAAGAATTCACTTTAGTGGTAAGGTTTAAGTTGAGCTGTTAAAGACCTGAAGGGATCGGAGAGGCAGGTTGGGAGAAAGGACATTCTACTTTGGGGAATGGGTAAACAAAGGTCAGAATGTGAGAGACCTATGAATGGACCGGTCTGGATGGAACAGGATTCAGATGCTGAGTAGCAAGAAGAGTGGCAGAGCAGCTCAAGCCCGAATACAGAGGGGCTTAGAATGCCAGGTTAAGGAGTTTGAAGAGTGGCAGTATGGAGACACAAAAGATTTCTGAGGAGGGGTTGACATGACAAAGTGGCACTTGAAGAAAAGTAATCTAGCTGAGGTGTGCATATGGAGTAGAGAATAAAGCAACTCTCAACTGGACAACCACTGCAGGAGTGAGGTAATTAGGAACTGAGGCAGAATCACAAATTTTCTTGGTTGGGAGGGACCTTGAAGATCCTCTATGCCAAACACAACCAGAGTAGTTACAGAGTAACTGGAAAGAAAGGGAGTAATCAAGAGATATCATGAACAGTATAAATCAACTCCACAGAGTATGAATCAACCTAGCAATTGATTGCCAAATATGAGTAGCAAGGGAAAGAGGGAAGTGAATAAAAAGCCTCCAAAGTTTCATGCCTGAATGATTGAGAGAATGAAACTGGGGTTTAATTTTGTAAAATTCAGTGTGCTGGGGTTGGGGGTACAGAGAGGGGAAGAATGGAGATAAGCCCAGTTTAACTTGTTGAATTTGAGATGTCGGCTGGAAATCCAAGCAGAAACAAAACTGCACCAAAAGGAATTGTTTACCATCACTAAGAACAACGTAGGTTTGTACTCCTTGGTTGACTCTGTTAGCTAAATCAGCTTTAAGGAATAGAATCCCCAATAGCAATATGTCTTGTACATAATACGAACTCAGTGAAGGCGTGGTTGAGTCAAGGGAACTCATGAACTCTGCCCCTCTTCTTTCTTCCTCTCAGTCTGACTAACCATGACAAGTGTTAAGAACCTTCTTCCACAAAAACAAACAAACAAACAAAAACACCTTCAGTTTCCCCAGACTAAGCATTTAGACTACACAGCAAAAGTGCTTTAGAAGCATGTAATGCTTCTAGGCACAGAGCCATGTGGATTGATCCAAAATCTTACAAATGTTCAAGCTATTGCTGCCCTTGTAGACCACTGGCATGGCAGGATGAAACGAATAACGACCCACAAACCACAAAATAAAATTCAGAAGTAGTCTTTTGAAAATCAATTTCATTATGGCTGTTTAGTTTCAACCCCTGCTGTATGCCATCACTCCAATAAAAATTACTCTTCATCACTGAAGTGCAGGCCCATTGACAGGTGGACGTGCATGGGGAAGTTTACTCAGCAACCTATAATTTTAAAGTAATTTCAGCAGCGAGCAGCAGGGGAGTCCCCGTGAAGCCATAGGAGACAAGGAACCACCCTCCTCCCTTGGCTATTCCAAGCACACAGGACTATTATCTAGCTAAGGAATTGGCAACTGAGAGCCTTCTCTTCCCCCAAAGACACAGAGTTTATGAATTGATTTCCCAAATGGTATTCTACAGAGAGACGTTCATTAAGCATTCACTACCACCCAAGCTCACGGTCCAGTAGTCTTCAAAGGTAGTATCACAGATAAAGACCAAATGATCCATAACAGGGAAGCTGAAGTTAGTCACAGGGAACCAAATGTTATCTCCTTTATACTCTTTCCTTCATTTCTTCCTTTAGAGCCGTAGTTCTCAAATGAAATGAGCATCAGCATCACCTGAGAAGCCTTTTTTCCAAACAGTAAATGCTCATGGTCCCACTCTAAAAATTCTGATGACATATGTCTGAGTGTGGTCAGGGACATGTGCATTTTGAAAAGGTTCCCTAGGTAAGACTAAGATGCACTCTTGGTTAAGAACCACTGCAACAGATGATCTGTATAATATATTTTAACCCTACAATTCTGGAAAAGATTCTTAGTAGGACTTGGGAATAGCTAGCTATTTCAGACAGAATGAGTAAGAGAAAGAGAAACAGAGACAGAGGTCATTCTGTGCCAAGATTCCTGATTACTGTATGCCCACCCTAATGCAAGTAGCCATTGGGCCCATATGCACTCTGGCTTCTAACCATACCAAGTCATGCACAATTCCATGAGTCAAAGATTCTCACCCTAGAGTGCACACCAGAATCACCTATAGAGCTTTTTAAAATTACACATGACCAAATCCCCACCCCTGGAGCTCCTTACCGAGTTGATTCTGGGTTGGGGTCCTGGACACATCGATTAGGGGGAGATAGATCTCGGGGTAATTGGGGTGAACAGTCTTGAACATTATCTTCCTCTAAAGATAGGTATCAGAAACAACCAATACCTCTTACACATTTATTGACCATATTCTATGTGCCTTACACTTTTTAAAATAACAGCTTTATTGAGATATAATTCATGTGCCATAGAATTTACCCATTTTAAGTGATTCAGTGATTTTTAGTAACTTTACCAAATTATATAAGCATGCTATCTCTTCCATCGTTTCCTTTCCTTCCAGTTCCACTGCAACCACCCTGACTGTGGTAAATCAGTTTTAGAATATTTTCATCCCTCCAACAAGCTCCCTCAATAAGCTCTCTCATGCCTATATTCACTTAATCCCCATTTTCTCCACCACGTATCCACAAACTTAATTTTTGTCTCTACATATTTGCCTATTCTGGACATGTCACATAAATGGAATCATACATTATGTTTTTTTGTGGTGGCTTCTTTCACTTAGTGTAATATTTTTGAGGTTCATCCATGTTGTAGCATGTATCTGTACTACATTCCTTTTTTACGGTTGAATAATATTCCATTGTAGAGAATATTATGCCTCATTTTGTTTACCCATTAGACGTTTGAGTTGATCCACTTTTTGGCTATCATGAATAATGCTGCTATGAACATTTGTGTAGAGGTTTTTGTGTGAACATATGTTTTCAATTATCTTTGGTATATACCTAGGAGCAGAATTGCTGGGTCATGAGGTAACTCTATGTTCACTTATTGAGGAACTTCCAAACTGTTTTCCAAAACAGCTGCATCATTTTACATTTCCACCAGCAGTGTATAAAGGTTTCCACTTCTCAACACCTCTACTTCTTATCGTCTTTTTCATTATAGCCATTCTAGTGAATGTGAAATGGTAACTCCATTGTGGTTTTTAAAAAAATTTTTTAATTGAATTGTAATTGACATACATTATATTAGTTTCAGCTGTACAACATAATGATTTAATATTTGTATATACTGTGAATTGATCACCACAGTAAGTCTAGCTAACATCTGTCACCATACATAGTTACAGAAATTTTTTTCTTGTGATGAGAACTTTTAAGATCTACTCTCTTAGCAACTTTCAAATATGTAACACAGTATTATGAACTGTAATTGCCATGCTGTACATTACATCCCCCATGACCTATTTATTTTATAACTGGAAGATTGTACCTTTTGACTGTCTTCATCCATTTCACCCACACCCACCCCCTGCCTCTGGCACCCACCAATCTGTTCTCAGTATCTTTGAGCTTGTTTTTGTTTGGATTCCACATATCAGTGAGATCACAACGTATTTATCTTCATTCTGGTTGTTTTTTTTGTTTTATTTGTTTTTTTTGTTTTCATTCTGGTTTTAATTTGCACTTTCCTGATGGATAATGATGTTGAGCATCTTTTCACATATTTTTTATTTAGCCATTTGAATATCTCTTGTACTGAAATATTTGTTTCTTTTGCCCATTTTTAAAATTTGGATTACCTTCTTATTATTGTGTTCTAAGAGTCCTTTGTAAATTCTGGATACAAATTCTTTATTGAATATTTGTTTTGCAAACATTTTCTCCTAGTCTGTCACATTTATGTACTAATGTTTCTTTTGAAAAACAGAAGTTTTTATATGTTGATGAGGTCCAGTATATCAATTTCTGTCTTTTTTGGACTGTGTTTTCAGTGTTGTACCTAAGAAATCCTTGTCCAGTCCAAAGTCTAAAAGATTTTCTCCTGTATTTTCCTCTAAAAGTTTTATTGTTTTGGCACTTACCTTTGAGCCTATCATACATTTTTTTTTAATTTTATTTATTTATTTATTTACTTATGGCTGTGTTGGGTCTTCATTTCTGTGCGAGGGCTTTCTCCAGTTGCGGCAAGCGGGGGCCACTCTTCATCGCGGTGCACGGACCTCTCACTATCGCGGCCTCTCTTGTTGCGGAGCACAGGCTCCAGACGCGCAGGCTCAGTAATTGTGGCTCACGGGCCTAGTTGCTCCGCGGCATGTGGGATCCTCCCGGACCAGGGCTCGAACCCGTGTCCCCTGCATTAGCAGGCGGATTCTCAACCACTGCGCCACCAGGGAAGCCCATACATTTTGAATTAATTTGGGGGTACAGTGCCTAGTGAGGGTCTAAGATGATCTTTTTGCATGTGGATGTCCAAATGTCCCAGGACCATTTGTTGAACAGAGTATCTTTTCTCCCAGTGAAATCTTTGTACATTTGTCAAAAATCAATTGACCATAAATGTAAGGGTTGTTTCTAAACAAATAATTCTATTCCATTGATCTATATGCCTATCCTTATGCCAGTACCACACTGTCTTGATAACTGTAGCTTTATAGAAGCTGAGTTTTCTGTTCCCTGAATATGCCATGTTATCTCTCACCTCCAAGTCTTTGCACATGTTAATCCTTCTGCCTAAAACAATCTTATCATAGACAACTCTTACTTAATTTTTCAGGTCTAAGCTCAGAAAATGCTTTGTCCAGAAATCATTGCTTGATTTCAAAAGTCTGGGTCAGGTACTCCTCCTTCGTGCTCCAGATCTTATGATTAACGTTACCATTGCATTATCATATTGTATTATAATTGCCTGTTCACTTGACTGTAAACTCTATGATAGCAAAAATCCTCTCTAACAAGTTCAACAGTTGCCTCTTCACTGCTTTGTACAGTGCCTGATACATAGGAGATGATCAATACTTATTGAAGGAATGATTAACTGATTCTGCTTCTAGTAATGGAAGACTAAGTAATTCAGACCAAATTTCCTGCTGAAAACAATAAGAAAAAAGGGATAAAATATAAATAATACATATATTTAAAGGCATCCACGTTCTAACAAAGCAATGAAGTATTATGGAGCCAAGATTCAGGATAAAAGGAAAACTCAGAGAGGCTGTTTTTCTCCTCAGATCACTGGCTCATCACAGAAGAGTCAGCTTAGAGACAGCAGAGCTTTTGATAGGCTCATGGAGCTAAAATGGCAAAAATAGGAATTCAGGGCCCATCATGAGGGGGAACCATACAAAAATCCTTAGATGTTCGGTTCCAACTGAGAAAGGAAAGATACTTAAAGGAAGTCTAAAATAAAGGACAGCTTCAAATTATCTCAGTCTCAAATTGGATTAAGGTGATATGGGATTGTTACTACCCATAACCACCTGCCAGAGGTGAGCATAAATCCTTTCTGGATAAAAATTAAAACAACTGAGGCCTCAAACCATCTCTACTATAGTTTTTCATATAAAGTGTCTGCCACTCAACCAAAACTAACCAGGCATTTGAGGAAACAAGGAAAATTATAGACCATCAAGAGAAACAATAGACAACAGAAATATACCTTAAGGGATTGAGATAAAAGAGTTGCCAATGATGAATTTCAAATTCTTATGCTTAATAAGTTCAAAAAAAGAAAAGACTAAATTATAAATTATGGCAAGGAAATGAACAGTATTTTTAAAAAGAACCAAATGGAAATTCTAGAAATAAAAAATATATGTGAGAAGTGAAATTAAGAACTCAGTGGGTGAGTTTAACAGGAGATTAGACAAAGCTAATGAATCAATGAATTGGAAGGTAAGTCAGAAGAAAATATGCAGAATGAAATACAGAGAAAAGAAAGGATGGAATTTAGAAAAAAATAGTTTAAGAGACATCAGAGATACAGAGAAAATTTCTTAAAGAGATTGTAACTGAATCTTAAAAAGAGTAAAAAGAGAATAAGGCAGGAACAACATCTGAAGAGATAATAACTGAGAATGTTTCAAACTGACAAAAAACAAGCCACAGATCCAAGTTCTTTGAACCCCAATGAAGATAAATATAAAGAAAATCACACTATAAAATTTTCAGCTGATTTCCCAGCAGAAATAATAGCAGCCAGTAAGAAATGACAGGGTATCTTCAAAATTTTGAAAGAAAAATAACTGCTAACCTAGAATTCTATACCCAGTAAAAATGTCATTCAAAAATGAAGGTGAAATAAAGACATACTTTCAAACAAACAAAAAAAAATTATCAACAGCAGAAACACATAAAAAAGAATGTTAAAGGGTGTTATTAGGCAGAAGGAAATTATCCCAGACAGAAGCTTGGGAAGAAAAGAAGGAATGAAGAGTAAGGAAAAGGGTAGACATGGGGGAATCTAAATGAATATTGACTATAAAACAATAACAACAATGTTATGTGCAGTTTAAATTATATAGATAATTAAATTACAAAACAACAATAGCATATAGTTAGCAGGGGGTAAATAAGGCCTTTTCACTGTACAGGAAGAGGTCAAAGAACTAATTTATATCAGAGTATAATAAGTCAAGAATGCATGCTGTAATCATTACTAAGCCAATAGTAAAAGAATGTATATCTACAAAGTTAACAAAAGATTTTAAAAAGTGAGTAAAAAAATCCAAAAGAATGCAGTAAGGAGAGAAAAGGTTCATAGAACAGGCAGGATAAATAGAATGCAAACAGTATGTGGCATATTTAAAGACAATATATAATTAATTCTACTAAATGAAAATTGATTAAATGTGCCAGTTAAAAGAGACAGACTGAATTAAAAAAGGAAATTATGTCTGTTTACAAGAGATGCATTTAAAATATACATAAAGGTTAAATATTTTAAAGATGGAAGATATATCATGCAAATGGTACCCAAAAGAAAGAAGCAATATTAATATCAAACAATGTAGACTTTAAGGTAATATGCATTACTAGAGATAAACAGGGACATTTATAATAATAAAAGGTTCAATTCAACAAGAAGATATAACAGTACTAAATTTGTATGCACCTAATAACATGATCTCTAAATATATGAAACAAAAATTACCAGAACTAAAAGAAGACATGGATAAATACATAATTATCATGAGAGATTTTTATTTCGTGTATTTGGTTTAATGGATTAAAATAGAAAAGCATCAGGAAAACATATCAGCTGAACCTGATTAAATTTTTTTAAATCTCAGAAAATTCTTTTCCATCTACTCTTATGAGTTTTCTCAACTTTTATATCATGAGAGATTTTTAACACAAATATCTCAGCAACTGATAGAACAGGTAGACAAATGTTTGATACATTTTGATACATGTTTGATACTACAGGACATATATTCTTCCAACTACACACAGAGAATTTATAAAAATTGACGATATACTGGGCCATGAAGTTCCCATGAATAGCAAATACTTTAAATCATACAGAGGTGTCCTCTAACCACAGTGGAATTAAGCTGAAAATCAATAACAAAAAGATTTCCAGGGGCTTCCCTGGTGGCGCAGTGGTTGAGAATCTGCCTGCTAGTGCAGGGGACACGGGTTCGAGCCCTGGTCTGGGAAGATCCCACATGCCGCAGAGCAACTAGGCCCGTGAGCCACAACTACTGAGCCTGCGCGTCTGGAGCCTGTGCTCCGCAACAAGAGAGGCCGCGATAGTGAGAGGCCCGCGCACCGTGATGAAGAGTGGCCCCCGCTTGCCACAACTAGAGAAAGCCCTCACACAGAAACGAAGACCCAACACAGCCAAAAATAAATAAATTAATTAATTAATTTAAAAAAAAAAAAGATTTCCATGTTTGGAAATCAATATATAAACTTAAAAAGACTAAAGAAGAAACCACAATGGAAATCAGAAAATACTTTTGGTACTGAATAATGAAAATACAGTATATCAAAACTTATATGACATGCTAAAACTGTGCTTAGAGAGAAATTTATATTCTAAAATGCATATATTAGAAAAGAAGAATGATGTAGGCATCTTCTCAAGAAATTAGAGTTTTTTAAACCAGCAAATTAAAGCCAAAGAAAGTAGAAATAAGAAAATTTAAAAGATAATAGCAGAAATTAATGAAATAGAAATCAAGCAATCCATAGTGTGAATCAACTAATAAAACAATAAATTCCTGGAAGACTAACCAAGAAAAAAGAGAGCATACACTAATAATCAATATCAGGAATGAAAAGGGGAAAACACTACAGATCATACAGATTAGAAGTTAATGATTTAAACACACTATAGTACACAAACTGCCAATACACATATCAACTTGCATGGATCTCAAGGGCATTATGCTGAGTGAAAAAAAGCCAACCTCAAAATGTTAACATACTGTATGATTCCATTTATATAATATTCTCAAAATGACAAAATTATAGAGATGGAGAAGAGATTAGTTGTCAGGGGTTAGAAATAATAGGGAGTGGGAGATGTGAATAGAAAGGACAGCACAAGGGATATCTCTGCAGTGCTGAAACAGTTCTGTATTTGGCAACGATGGCTACAAAAATCTATATGTGATAAAATGATAGAACTATACACATACTTTATATCTACATAAATTTCCTGGTTTTTATATTGTACTATAGTTACATTAGATGTAACCAAAGGGGGAAACTGGCTAAAGGATCCACATGATCTCTTTGTAACACCACTGTAAGAATCCTCTGAATCTATAATTATTTTAAAACAAAGTTTTTAAAACAGGTAATGATAACCACAATGAGAAAAGACTTCACACCTATTAGGATAGTTATTTTCAAAAATATAAAAAATAACAAGTGTTGGTGAGGATGTGGAGAAATTGGAACACATGTTGGTAGGGTATGGAATAAACTGTGCATTGCTTGTGGGAATATAAAATAGTGCAGCCACTGTGGAAAACAATTTGGCGATTCTTCAAAAAAATTAAATGGAATTACCATATGATCCACCAATTTCACACAAAAGAACTAAAAGCAGGGACACATATACTTGAACAGCAATATTCACAGCAATATTATTCACAAATGCCAAAAGATACAAACAACCAAAATGTCCATCAACAAATGAACAGATAAACAAAATATGGTGTACACACACACACACACACACACACACACACACACAGTGGAATATTATTCAGCCATTAAAAAAGAATAAAATTCTGATACATACCACAACATTGATGAAATAACACAGACACAAAAGGAGAAATATTGTATGATTCCACTTATATGAGGCACCTAAGATGGGCAAAGTCAAAGAGACAGAAAGTAGAATAGAGGCTACCAGTGGCCACAGGTAGGGGGAAATAGGGATTTACTGTTTAATGGGTATGGATTTTCTGTTTGGGAGGATTGAAAGAGTTCTGAAAATAGATAGTGATGATGGGTACACAACATTATGAATGTACTCTATACCATTGAACTGTATAGTTAAAAATGGTTATAATGGTAAGTTTCATGTTATGTATATTTTACCACAATTAAACAAAAGATAGTGAGGATATCATGAAACTCTTTATGTGAATAAATTTAAAATTTTTGCTAAATAAATTTCTAGAACACAAAACTTACCAAAAGTGAATAAAACCAGAAAATCTGAAAATCTTATGTCTATTAAGACAGCAAATCCAGAGTTTAAAATCTCCCCTTCCTCCACCCAAAAAATTCCAGGCCCAGATGCTTCACTACATTTGAGGAAGAAATATTACTAATATTACATAAACTCGTACAGACAAAACATAAAAAAGAAACACTTTCAACTAATTTTACAAGAACATTTTGACCTTGTCCAAACCTGATGAGGAAGGAAAATTACATGTTAATCTCAATCATGTATATAGATGCAAAGATCCTAAATGAAATTTTAGCAAACTAACTCAGCAATATATAAAATAAATAATACATTATATTTAGGACAACTGAAGAAAAGCTGGGAAAAAGAAAAACAAGCAAACTTGAACACTGAGGCAATCTCAAGCATCTCTTTATGCTGATGATATAGTTTTATAAGGAAAATAAATATTCAGATGATCAGAAATGTATACAACTAAATGAAATCAAGAAAAAGAAATAACAGTATGCATTTCAAACAGAATTATGAAATTATATATCAATGCTTAGAATGGAGCTAAGGTAAGTGCTGAATGTAGCAAAAGATAGGACATAATGTAGACTGTCACCCACTGTAAATGTTTGCAAATGGATATTCTTTAAACAAACAGGATTATTACAGATGATTCTATATGAATGTCAAAGCCTTAATTTCTAAGCTTTGCATTTTGTATATGAGAAGAAATATGACAACCTGAGTTAATTATAAAATAAACTGAAAGTCCTAAATAAATAAATAAATAAAACATCAAGACTAAGTATGTTTTATCCCACAAGTGCAAAGTTGGTTTAACACCACATTAAAAGAATAAAGGGAAAAAAATCATATAATTATCTCAATAGATGCAGGAAAACCATCTGATATAATGCTATATCCATTCATGATTAAAACAAAACTCTCAGTAAACCAGGACTAAAAAAGAACTTTTAAATTGATAAAGAACTAGAAAAAACTTAAACAAAAAACTACAGCAAACATTATACCTAAAGGTGAAATGTTAAACACTTTTCCCTCTTCGATTGGGAATGGGACAAAGATGCCTGCTATTGCTACTTCTATTCAACATAGTTCTGAAGGTTCAAGACAGTGCAATAAGGTAAGAAAAACATGTTTAAGTATACATATTGGAAAGGAAAAAATAAAAAAACTTGTCATTTTTCACAGTGGGATAGTGTATGTAGAAAATCCACAAGACCTACAGATAATTTATTGGGATTAATAAATGAGTTCAGCACAATGCTGCATACAAAGTCAATATATAAATATAATAAACTATATTTCTAAGCATCAGCCAGAAGCAATTTAAAAATGAGATTTTAAAATGATATGGTCCCAGGTTGGTTTTCCTGTGAAGCAGACTGGGAGACATAGATTATCAAGCACTACTTTTATTAGGAAGTGCTTTTGGGATCAACATATGTGTAAGAGGAAAAAAGCAATCCCCAAAAGACCCTAGCCAAATTCATACATAGCTCTGGAGCTGGTATGGCCCTTCAAAAGTTTCTGGATTTGGGGAGGAAGGGGCAAGGCTTTATACTTCCTCATTAATCAGGCACTGACTGGATGTGGGATGACCTGGAAGGAAGCATCTCCTTGGGTGAGACAATTTTCTTCAACCAAGACATGGATTGAGGAAATGGATCACAGCATCGACTGCAGATAACATTTTAAATGGCTTCAAAAATTTCAAATACCTTGGAATAAATCTAATGAAAGGTGTACAAGAGTTCTACATACAAAACTATAAAATATTACCAAGAAAAATTAAAGATCTAAATGAATGGAGATATATACCATATTCACAGATTGGAAGATTCAATACTATAAAGATATAAGTTCTCCCTAAACTGATTTTTAGATTCAATCCAATCAAAACAAAAATCCCAGGAGGGTTTTTTCCCTTAATTTTATTTTACTGTGGTTAGAACACTTAACAGGCGACCTACCCCCTTAACAAAATTTTAAGTGTATACAATACATTATTGTTGACTATATATATGTTCTTCAGCAGATCTCTAGAACCTATATTGCTTAAGTGAAATTTAATGCCTGTTGATTAGTAACTCCACATTTTCTCTCCCCACCCCCAGCTCTAGGAAACCACCATTCCATTCTTTGATTCTATAAACTTGACTACTTTAGATACCTCATATAAGTGGAATCATGCAGTATTTGCCTTTCTGTTTCTGGCTTATTTCACTTAGCATAACATCCTCAAGGTTCATCCATGTTGTCACATGTGGGAGAATTTCCTTCATTTTTAATGCTGAATAGTATTCTATTGTATGTATATACCACATTTTCTATATCCATTTATGTATCAGTGGACATTTCTATTGTTTCCACATCTTAGCTATTGTGAATAATGCTGTAATGTACATGGAAGTGCAAATATCATTTTGAGATACTGATTTCAAAGCTTTTGAATAAGCATCCAGAATTAAGATTTCTGAATTGCATGGTAGTTCTGTTTTTAATTTTTTGAGGAACGTCCATACTGTTTTACACAGTGGCTGCACCACTTTACATGCCCCACAATAGTATACAAGGGTTACAATTTTTCCATATGCTTACCAACACTTAATGTCTTTTGTTTTTGTTTTTGTTTTTTGATAATTGTCATCCTGACAGGTGTAAGGTAATATCTCAGTGTGGTTTTGATATGCATTTTCCTGATGATAAGTGATGCTGAGCATTTTTTCATATATGTGTTGAACATTTATATGTCTTCTTTGGAGAAATAATCTATTTAAGTCTTTATCCCATCTTTCAATCAAGTTATTGAGACTTGTTTTTTGCTATTGAGTTGTAGGAGTTCCTTATATATTTCGGAGATTAACCCCTTCTCAGATATATGGTTTACAAATATTTTCTCCCATTCTCTAGGTTGCCTTTTCCCTCTGTGGATTGTTTCCTTTGCTGTACATAACCTTTGTAGCTTGATGTAGTCCCACTTGTTTATGTATGCTTTTGTCACCTGTGCTTTTGGTGTTATACCCATGAAATCATTGCCAAGATCAATCTTATGAAGCTTCCCCTGATGTTTTCTTCTAGGAGTCTTACAGCTTCAGGTCTTATGTTTAAGTTTTTAATTCAGTTTGTGTTGATTTTTGTGAATAAGGTTCCAATTTCATTCTTTTGCATGTGAATATCCAGTTTTTCCAACACTATTTGTTGAAGAGACTATTCCCCACTGTATTCTTGGCACGCTTTTCAAAGATCAGTTGACTGTATATGTATGGATTTATTTCTAGGCTCCCTGTTCTGTTCAATTGGTCTATATGCCTGTCTTTATGCCAGCACCATACTGTTTTGATTATCATAGCTTTGTAATATAGTTTGATATCAGGAGTGGGACGCCTCCAGCTTTGTTCCTCTTTCTCAAGATTGCTTCAGATATTTGGGGTCTTTTGTGGTTCCATACAAATTTTACAATTGTTTGTTCTATTTCTTTGAAAAATGCCATTGGAACTTTGATAGGGATTTCACTGAATATGTACATTGCTTTGGGTAGTATGGACATTTGAACTATATTAATTCTTCCAGTTCATGAACATGGAATGTCTTTCCATTTGTTTGTATCTTCTTTAATTTATTTCATCAATGTTTTGTAGTTTTCAATATATGTCTTTTGCCTCCTTAGTTAAGTTTATTCCTACGCATGATATTCTTCTTCATGCTACTATAAATGGGATTGTTTTCCTAATTCCTTTTCAGATAGTTTATTGTTAGTATATAGAAATGCAACTGATTTTTGTACGTTGATTTCGTATCCTGCAACCTTACTGGATTTGTTTATCAGTCCGTGTCATCTGCAAACAGGGACAATTTAACTTCTTCCTTTCTGATTTGGATGCCTTTTACTTTTTCTTGCTTAATTGCTCAAGCAACAACTTCTACGATATCTGTTCTATATCAGTGAATAGAACAGATGAGAGTGGCATCCTTGCTTTGTTCCTCATCTTAGAAAAAGAGCTTTCAGTTTTTCACCATTGAGTATGATGTTACCTGTGGGCTTTTCATATATAGCCTTTATTATGTTGAGGTACTTTCTTACTATTTCTGGTTTGTTGAGAGTTTTTGTCATGAAAGAGTGTTGAATTTTGTCAAATGCTTTTTCTGCATCTATTCAGTTAATGTAGTTTATCACATCAATTGACTTTCATATGTCGAACCATCCTTACATCCAGGAATAAATCCCATTTGGTCATAGTATATGATCCTTTTAATATATTGTTGTATTCAGTTTGTTAGTATTTTGTTGAGGATTTCTACAGCTATATTCATCAGGGATACTGGCCTGGATATTGGTAGCTTTCTTTTCTTTTGGTGTGTTTGTTTGTCTTACTTTGGTATCAGGGTAATGCAGGTCTCATAAAGTGAGTTTGGAGGTGCTCCTCCTCTTCAATTTTTTTGGAGGAGTTTGAGAAATGTTGGTGCTATTTCTTCTTTATATGTTTGGTAGAATTCACCAGTGGAGCCATCTGGCCCTGTGATTTTCTTTGTTGGGAGCTTTTTGATTACTAATTCAATCTCCATACTAGTTATAGGTGTGTTCAGACTTTCTAATTCTTCCTGATTTAGTCTTGGTAGGTTGTATGTTTCCAGAAATTTGTTGACATACAATTAATTGTTCACAGTAGTCTCTTATAGTCCTTCTTATATCTTTGCCATCAGGCTTAATGTCTTTTCTTTCATTACTGATTTTGAGTCCTCTTTTTTTGTATTTAATCTAGCTAAGGGTTTATCAGTTTTGTTTATCTTCTCAAAAGTCCAACTCTTAGTTTTGTTGATTTTTCTATCTTCTATTTTGTTTATTTCTGCTCTAATCTTTGTCATTTCCTTCCTTCTTCTAACTTTGGACATTGTTCTTCTTTTCCTAGCTCCTTGAAGTATAAAGTTAGGTTGTTTATATGAGATTGTTCTTCTTTTTAAATGTAGACATTTATGGCTATTAACTTCCCTCTTGGTACTGCTTTTGCTACATCCCATAAGTCTTGGTATATTGTATTTTTGTTTTTGTTTGTCTCAAGGTATTTTCTAATTTCCTTTTTGATTTCTTCTTTGACCCAATGGCTGTTAAAGAGTGTAGTGTTTAATTTCCACATATTTGTGAATTTTCCAGTTTTCCTTTGGCTATTGATTTCTAGTTTCAGTCCACTGTGTTCAGAAAAGATACCTGGTGTGATTTTAATCTTTCTAAATTTGTGAAGACCTGTTTTGTGATCTAACATGTTATCTTTCCTGGAGAAAGATATGTATGCTTGCAAAGGATGTGCATTGTGCTGCTGTTGGATGGAATGTTCTGTATATTTTTGTTAGGTCCATTCACTCTATACTGTTGTTGAAGTACTCTGTTTCCTTATTGTTCTTCTGTGTAGATGGTCTATCCATTACTGAAAGTGGGGTATTGAAGTCTCCCATATAATTGTATTACTGTCTATTTCTCCCTTTGATTCTGTCAACGTTTGTTTTATATATTTAGGTTCTTTGATGTTGGTGCATATATATTTATATTGTTATATCTTCCTGTTGGATTGACCCTTTTATGATTATATAATGTCCTTCTTTGTCTCGTCTGAGTTTTTGGCTTAAAGTCTATTTTGTGTGATATAAGTATAGCCACCCCTGCTCTCTTTTGGTTACCATTTGCATAGACTATCATTTTCCATTCTTTCACTTTCAGCCTATCTGTGTCCTTAAATCTAAAGTGAGTTTCTTGTAGAAAGTATATAGTTGGGTCTTGCTTTTATCTTTTTAGCCACTCTATGTCTTTGACTGAGGGAGTTTTATCTATTTACATTTAAAGTAATTATTGATAGGGAAGGATTTACTATTGCCATTTTGTTGTTTCCTGTTAGTCTTGAGAGTCTTTTGATTGTATTTCCTCTCTTGCTGTCTTTCTTTGTGTTTTGTTGATTTTTTTGTGTGTTTATAAGCTTTGATTCTTTTCTTTTTCTTTTTTGTAACTTCTACAGGTATTTTTTGTGGTTACCTTGGGATTTAAAATATCTTTTAACAGTCTATTTTAATCTGATAAGAACTCAAGTTAAATTGCATACAAAAACTCTACATTCTAGCTTCTTCCCCATACACACTGTGTTATTTTTCCCACATTTTACATCTATTTATATTGTGTCTTTTAACATATTCTTATAGTTACTTTTAATACTTTTGTCATTTAACTTTTATGCTAGAAATAAAAGTGACTTATCCACTACCATTACAGTAATATAGTATTCTGTATGTGTCTATATATTTATCTTTACCAACAAGTTTCATACTTTCTTATACTATCATGTAGCTGTTTAATATCCTTTCATCTCAAGTTGATATACTCCCTTTAGCATTTCATGTAAGGCAGGTCTAGTGGTGATGAACTTCCTCAACTTTTATTTGTCTAGGAATGTCTTTATCTGTCTTTACTTTTGACAGGTATAGTATTCTTGGTTGGCAGGGTTTTTTTTTTTCCCATCAGCACTTTGATATATCATCCCACTCCCTTCTGGCCTGCAAGGTTTCTACTGAAAAATTTGCTCATAGTCTTTTGGGGGTTCCCTTGTATATGAAAAGTTCCTTTTCTCTGGCTAGTTTCAGATTTTCTCTTTGTCTTTAACTTTTGACAATTTAATTATAACATGTCTTAGTGTGGACTTCTCTGGGTTTATTTATTTAGCAGTGTCCTTTAGGCTTCTTGAATCTGGTTGTCCATTTCCTTCCCAAGATTTGGATTGTTTTCAGCCATTAATTTTTTTGAATAAGCTTTCTAGTTTTCCCTCTCTTCTCCTTTTGAGATTCCCCTACTGCCCCTATTGGTCCACTTGAGGGTGTTCCTTAAGCTTTTTCACTCTTTTTCATTCTTTTTTCTTTTTGTTCCTCTGACTGAATTATTTCCAGTGACATTAGTTCACTGATACTTTGTCTTGCTTTGTCTAGTCTGCTGCTGTATCCCTCTCATGAGTTTTTCAGTTCGATTACTGTGTTCTTTAGCTCCATGATTTCTGTTTGGCAGTTTTCAAATATTTTCTATATCTTTGTTGAAATTCTCACTTTGTTCATGCATTGTTCTCTTGATCTTGGTGAGCATCTTTATAACACTTATTTTGAATTCTCTGTCAGATAAATCTCATAACTGTTTCATTAGGGTCAGTTTCTGGAGACTTAATGTGTTCCTTTATTTGGAACTTCTTTGCTGATTCTTCATCTTCCTTTACTCTCTATGTTGGTGTCTGCATATTACACAAAGCAAGTACCTCTCCCAGTCTTCATGGACTGACTAGCCTTGCACTGGAGAAGATCTCCACCAGTTAGCCTAGTCAGAGATTCTGAGGGCCTCTAACAACTCTTTCCCTCCCCAGGGAGAAGCAAGAAGCTTTGGTTTCTTTCTACTCAATCTGTGCTGAGGGGGAGGAGCTACGGCATTTACCAGTCCAAAATGCCATTTCCATTCTCTTCCACATGGCTGGACTGTGCTGGACGCATCAGAGCCCCAAGCCTGGCAAGACAGATGCCAGTTCTTTGGGCAGTCCCAGAGAAATTTTGGCACTGAATGCACAGATCTACTCTTCCATCTCCAGGAATAAGCTGAAAGCTGGAATGTTTCGTCCACTCACTCTTTACTGAGCAGGGGGGAGGATATATGGTATCTACCAGTCCCAACCATTGTCTTGTTCTCCCCCAGGAGGCTACAATGTGCTAGATCCCTTAAAGCTCCTAGCGTGGCAAGTCAGATGCCAGTTCTCTGGGCAGCCCGGGAGAAGTTGAAGCACTAGATGCACAGATAAACTCTTTCCTTCCCCAGCAGAATGTTGAGAGCTAGGATTTTTTTGTCTTCTCGCTCTGTGCTCAGCAGGAGGAAAGATCTATGGTGTCTATCAGCCCAAGCCACCACCTCTGTTCTCCCCTAGGGAGATCCATCAGAGTTCTAAGACTGGCAGGACAGAAACCATTCCTCAGAAAACTTGGGATGCTAGATGTGTGAATCAATCCCTTCCCTCCCTAGGAGAAGCTGGAAGCTAGGGGCTCTCTTCCTTATCATATGGTGCTGTGGTGGTGGCAGGGACTCTGGTGAGAGGCTGTCTCAAATCTCCCTACTGGCTTCAGTGTGTCTGGTTTCATGTTTGCCCTGGGTACAGGAGCCTTTCAGTTAGTTCCTGGATTTCTCACAAAGGGAATTTGTCCATGAATTGTTGCTGAATTGGTGTGTTTGTGGGGGAAAGGATGGTCCAGGACTTCCTAATCCACCATCTTGCTGATGTTATTCTCTTAAGAATTACTTCTTTTTTTTTTTTGGTCAGATGTGACTAGCTGATTCTAAAACAGATACAGAAAGGCAAAGGGCCAAGAACATCCAAGATACTTTTAAAGAAGAGGAACAAGGTAGAAGGATATCAAGAGCTTATTATAAAGTCCAATAATTAAGACTATGGTATTTGTGCAATGACAAATAAACTAATTGGGGACTTCCCTGGTGGCACAGTGGTTAAGAATCCGCCTACCAATGCAGGGGACACGGGTTTGATCCCTGGTCTGGGAAGATTCCACATACTGTGGAGCAACTAACCCCATGCGCCACAACTACTAAGCCTTCACTCTAGAGCTCGTGAGCCACAACTACTGAGCCCGCATTCCACAACTACTAAAGCCTGTGCGCCTAGAGCCTGTGCTCCTCAACAAGAGAAGCCACCACAATGAGAAGCACACTTGCCGCAACTACAGAAAGCCCACATGCAGCAACAAAGACCCAAACACAGCCAAAAATAAATAAATAAATTTATTTTTAAAATAGACTAATAGAACAGAACAAACAATTCAGAAACAATCTGACACATATGTAGACACTTGGTTTATGACAAAGGTGACACAATAGAGAAATGGGGAGGAAAAGACATTCCCTATAATAAATGGCACTGGGTCAGTTGAATATCTATATGGAAAAGACAAAACTTGGCCCCTGTATCTCACCATACACAAAAATCAATTTCAGGTGGACTGCAAATCTAAATGTGAATGGCAAAAGCATAGAGCTTCTAGATGATAATATGGGAGAATATCTAAATGCTCTCAAGGTAGGAAAATACTTCTTAAATGGAACACAAAAAACCCTAGCCATAAAGGAAAATACTGAAAAACTAGACACATTAAAATTTAAAACTTCTGTTCATCAATGGATACTATAAAGAGATTTGGGAAGGGTGTGCAACAAAAAAATTCAAAAGTGGTTCGTAGCCAGAGTACATAAAAAATTCCTACAAATCTATAAGAAAAGAATAAACAACCCAATAAAATGTGCAAAAGACTTGTATAGGCACTTCACAAAAGAAGATAACCAAATAGATAATAAACATATGAAAAGTACAACTGCATTAGTCTTCTGAGAAATGCCAGTTAAAATCACAATGTGATATTACTACAAACCCACCCACCAGAATGGCTATAATTTAATGAGTGATAATAACAAGTATTATCAAGGATGTAGAACAACTAGAATTCTCATACATTGCCAGTGGGAATGTAAATTGGTTCAATCACTGAGAAAAGCTGTCATTATCCATAAATTTGAAAATATGCATTCCCTATGCCCCAGAAATTCCAATCCTAGGTATATACCCAACAGAAGTTCAAGTACATATAACCAAAAGACATGTATAATAATATTCATAGTACTGTTATTTATAATAACCCCAAACAATAAACAATCCAAATATTCATTATCAGTAGAATGAATAAACTGTGGTATATTCAAACAAGGGAATAATATACAAAAATACAAATAAAAAACTACAGCTGCATGCAACATCATGGATATCAAAAAACATAACATCGAGCCAAAAAAAAAAGCTCCCCCCCAAAATACATACTATTTGATTTCATTTATATCAAGTTCAAAATGGGCAAAACTAATCTATGATGTTAGACATCAGGACAGTCATTCACTTTGGAGGAGGATGGTATAGTGATAAGGTGGGGGTTTTGAGATGCTATTTCTATTTCTTGACCTGAGTTCTGGTAACATTAGTGTATTCACTTTACAGTAATTCATCCAGTTGTACAATTATGATTTGTGACCTTTTCTGTATGTATGTTACACTTAAATAGAAAAGTGAGGGAAAAAGAAATGAAGAGCTAAGTGATGGGTATTTATAGACTAGTCAGATAAAACTGGTCCTCTATGAGGGCCACCCTGCAGGCAACGCAAGTGGTTTCTTTTGGTCATGTTCTTGGGGATTAAATGGCTTCAGAAATTCTCTAGTATAAAGAGATCTTCTCTATAACGTAGTCACAGATAAATTACAAGTTATTTTTCACAAGATCTAAGAGAGAAAGAAAGATGAGACCTACATGCAAATAAAACAAAACATCAAATAATACATTACAGAAAACTTTTTGCACCATCATAGAGGTAATGTAGTTAGGGCTCTTCTCCATTTTACTATCTAATGATTCTAGAAACCAGTGAAACATTGCCAGTGGAACTATTTACTCACCTAAGCACAGTTGACAATTCACAGGCTTAGCAAGGCCTGAGGAAAACAGGCCTGTTACAAATGCCTTTGCTTTACATGAACATCTCTAAAGGCCCCAAATAATATTCAAGCCAACAAGTGTTTACGTACCCTAACTATAATCAGCACTGTGTACAAAGTATGGTGGAAAAAGACAAAAAGGAAGGCAGATTTCCGAGGAGCTCTAATATAAAGACACAAGTTTTATTAAACACAATAACAGCAATAACTGGAGAATGATTCCAAGACAGGATATGGTAGGTGGGTTGCAGGAGTAGAATTGGTAAGAGAGAAAATGGGATAGGTGTAATGCAGCCAGTTGATCAAAAGCCTTGCATGTCACACTGAAAAATCTAGATTTAAACCTATAGAAAATGATCTTATCTGGATCCCACTCCCCTAAAAAATTCTTGGATTTAGTGATTCCTAGTCATTTTCTTGATCAACGGGCCTTAATAATTAACATCAAATCTAGATATACTAATGTCCTATCTAGTTAAACCAGAGATGTTTTGTGCAAAGTTAAGGTTGACTTCTATGACATCACCTCAAATAATTAGGGACATATTCCAAATATTGCTAACAGTCCCCAATAAACCCTTATAAGTCTACACAAACATATTTTTCTAAACACTTAAACCTTAGAGTTTCAGTTAGAGTTTCTCTTGGGGAAATCATCTGAATGAGACACTAGCTTTATTTGCCTCCCCCACAAAATAATCTTTCAACTATTAAAAGATATCTAATACCTAATATAGTGGCTGACTCATAGCAGGCTTTCTATTTATTGAACTAGATTGTTAAATTACACCAGTATATTAACCTTACTCATCTCTCTCATGGTTTAGTAGACTTTGATCATAACCCTCTCTCAACCTCTCTCTCCAGACTGAAAAAACAACTAGAAAGTCCCTCCAACTTTTTTTTTTTTTTTTTTTTATTTTTGGCTGTGTTGGGCCTTCGTTTCTGTGCGAGGGCTTTCTCTAGTTGCGGCAAGCGGGGGCCACTCTTCATCGCGGTGCGCGGGCCTCTCACTATATTGGCCTCTCTTGTTGCGGAGCACAGGCTCCAGACGCGCAGGCTCAGTAGTTGTGGCTCACGGGCCCAGCTGCTCCACGGCATGTGGGATCTTCCCAGACCAGGGCCCGAACCCGTGTCCCCTGCATTGGCAGGCAGATTCTCAACCACTGCGACACCAGGGAAGCCCCCTCCAACCTTTTGATCAATTTAATTTGTTTTCTGGGGATTTGTATCAGCTGTTAAGTTTTTCTTGATGGGCAGCCACCAGAATAACCTATATGATTGTGAATGCAAATCCACTTTTGGTCTTTTACATGGAAAAGATAAGAGTTTTGTTTCATCATTGTTTTCAACACCCTTCCTGGTAATGCCCACCATATTCTCGGCTTTGAGGACCACAATCACAACCGGGCCAACTTCTTCATAGACAGGTAAACAGTCTGATTTTTATTTTAATCTTTTTTACTCTAACAATAATATTGTGTATTGTCTAACTCAGAGACTGATGAGATGTATTTAGCCCCTGAGACCATCTCCAGTGAGTATCCAGATAAACCTACAGATACTCAGCTACTCCAGCTGAAGGAGACAGGTATGATTCCAGAAGGTCCAAAGTGACCCTTTCATTTTTTATCATGAGCAACTGTGCCCCCACTGGGAAGGCTTTTCTAATAAGTCCCTAGGAGAACTTTGCTGATCTCTCTGCTATGTATCCTGACTGCCCTAATTTCCTTCTGTATTCTGTTTTTAAAGTTTTTAAATTGAGGGATGACATACATACATCTTCAATGACTTCTAGATCCCTTTCTTGAGTCATAACTGAGCCCATCATCTCATAAGCATGAATAGGTTTGCATGACCTTATACAATGAAGTGCCTCTGACTATTCTGCCCACTTGGTCTCATGAGATCTTCCTGCAATTTATTCTCATCAGTTTGCCTTCACTCCTTGCAGATAAACTGGTGAGAAACCTGAAATGTTCTGCTCATTGAAGGGTGTATATTTTTATCTTTTTTCCTCTCCATCTAAGAGCTGCTGTAACAGCAGCTGTTTGTGTTGAAAACTAAAATATAAAAATATGACCTACGTGGCCAAATCCCACAAGGCTGTTTACTTCCTTATTTATGAATCAGATTCTGTCAGCACAACTTAGAATCTTGACTGTCAGCAATACTGCAATTAAATGTCTTTGCAAAGCCAGCAGAGGGTGCACCAGGGCACTGGAAATTTTACCCAAGATGTAGCCGTATTAATTTAATAGCCAATCAATGTTTCCTTTTTTTTAAAATTTTCTTGGTATACTAAAACTAACACCCTCAAGAAAAACTTATGTTGGATCTGGGCTAAAATTCCTTCAAAGTATACTCTAATTCTCCTGAAAGTGAAGTTCAGGAAGAATAAGGAATACATGGTTAAACTTAGTCTGGCCAAAATGTAGGTAGAGTAGAAGAAAATGATGCCGATCGGAGCCCTCTCCTTTGCAAAAATTCCATAGCTCTACCCAGCTACCAGACAAAAGGCTCCAGGAAGTAGTATATTATAGGGGAATGGGCACTGAACTGGGAGTAAAGAGACCAACTTCCATTCTAATTTTGATCAGAGTTGTATGACCTTGGACAAGTCATTTCCCCCATAGGAACTATGTGTTCTCCAAGGGGAATGATCAAATGGATTCATGGCCCCTCATAACTCTAAAAAACTCTGACTCCAATTGATGTCAGCAAATGTAAAAAGCCAGTATGCTTGTTATTACTTCTCGAAAAGATTAAAACGGAAAAAATAAAGGACAGAAGATAGGGCACTGTATTTAAACCTAGACAGAACTATTTGAAGCACCACGCAAAGGCAACTAAATGCCATTACAGACCCTATGAGAATCCCACACCATCACAGAAGCCCCAGAATACAGCTGTTCTACTAATCCTCAGCCTACAAACAGGGGTCTGTCCATTCTGAATGCCAAAAGGCCTTGCCACCATTTGACTAAGGAAGTTCAATTCCTTCATCTTTTCACAGAAAACCAATGTTCAGCTGCTAAGTATTTCTACTGGGCATAGTCGCGGGGTGGGGGGGTGGGGGGGTTGTTGGGAGGTGGATAGATAAAGGGAACCAGAATCCTAGTTAATTATCATTTAGCTACTGTGTTTAAAGTTTCAAGTATGAGAAGCATGTCTACTGATTATCTTCTTTGATAAGCTGTTATATAAGTTGAAGTGTGCTAGCAAAACATTTTAGGGCTCAGGACAACCTTCCAACGCAAAATGTAGAAACTGTGTCGGCCCTAATATTAAAGCATTATCATGAATGTGACACCAGTTTTGGATGGGTGGTCAAAGTAGCACGAATAATGTTTACAGAGTATGACAATGACTCTGGATGTGGTAGTAAATATAGAAGGCCTGGGTCACTCACCTCAAGGAACTTATTTGCACAACTTGCCCTCTTCCCCAAGAGGAACAAATTGACTGTTATTCTTTAACCACCTCAAAAGGATCCTTGGCTGCTTCTCTTAAGTTTTACATGAGACAAAATATGGCAAACAGAGAATACTTACTTTAAGTGCACTAAATTTCCTTAAGTAAAGAGCTAGAAAAAAGTAGAAAACAAACACTAAAGCTAACAGTTTGCTAACCAGGGCACAAACACCATAAAGATTGTATTAAAAAACAAAAGAAACAAACAAGTCAAAACAAACCAAAAAAACTGCTCTTGGGAGACTACTCTTGAGTCATTATTCCATCAGTAAATTCCTGCTCTCAAGCAAGCAGGAGTGAAGACACTTCACACCAACCCTCCCCACACCACTAAGAGTCAGAACCGGCATGCAAAGGGTGAGTTTTATTCCAAAGATTTTTTAAATTGCTGTTTCAGAAGTTGTCTAGCAAGACGGCATATTTCTACCAGAATTCCTCAGGGGCGCTGATCCTCACTAGAACACCGAGGACAATCCGTCTCAAGTTGCAGGTAAGTGTGAACAAGCCCACGATCTGGTCAGTGCACCAGCACCCCGGCGCCGAAAACACGGTTCAAAGTTGTTTCAACAGGCGTGGAGCAGTTATTACAGCTGTTTACAGCTCCAGCTCCAAACGAGAGCCTGCTGCTAGTGCTGGCATCAGCTCTGGACACGAAAAAACAAGCACCGCGGGCGGAGAATCTCACCGGGAGCAGAAGGGCCAGGCTGCTGCCGTTAGTCAGCCGGGGGGCAGCGCCCGCACCTTCGCGCAGCGGCCCGGCCGGGAGCGCCGCCAACTTTTCCCGAGGCAGCCGGAGCCGGGGGCGGCGGGCGCCGGCCAGAGTTCCCAAGTCCGGGGGTCCTGAGAGAGTCAGGGTGAGCTGGGCCAGGGACCGAGGACAACCTGTCCCGGGGCGACCGCTCCCCAGCTCGCCCGCCCCCTCCCCGATCCCGCCGTCGAACTCGGCTCGAGGTGGCAAAGTCCTCCCCGGGCCCCCGCCCTGCGCACATGGGGAGGGGGCCCTGCCCCTCCAGAGTGACTCACCTGGTGCCCGTCCTGGGCGTCTGGGGGGAGCGTAGCTTCTCCCCGTTCCAGCAGCTGCTGCTGCGGGGATGGCTGCCCGAAGTGGCGGGTGATGGGACCGTCGGGGTCAAGGCCACCGGGGCTGCTCAGGGTGCCCGAGGTGCCGAGGTTACCGGGACCGCCGAGGCGGGACTCGGCTCCCCGCTCCCGCCGCAACTCGGAGCGCAACTCTAGGTAGCAGCACAACGTCAGCAGGTGGAGGGCCAGCGAGAGGCCAAAAAAACCCAGGAAGAGCCGGCAGCTGTTCCCTTCGCCAGCCCGGGCAGGGGCCCCGCGACAGCCGCAGCCCTGGCTCCCGCGCTCCCGCGGCGCTGCCGCGGGCTGGAGTTCCCTGCGCTCCACCTCGGGGTAGCCCATGGCCTCCGGAGACACCCACTCTCTGAGGCCCGGGAGCCGCCGCGTCTGCCTCAGCCCTTCGCGACCCCTGACAGGCGGCTACTGTCCTGCCATCGGCTGGGGGCTGCAGGGACCCGTTCCTGCGCGACGGAGGCTGGGTGGGACCGAGCAGGGAGCAGCCGCAAGTGCAGCTCCACTCCGAGGGGTGGAAAAGGGAGGAGGAGGGGCGGGAGAGACGGGCGACTCGGCCCCGCGGAGGGAATGGGGGAGGAGGCCCCGGCCGACCCCGCCCCGTGCCTCAAGCGGCTGCCGGGACGCCCAACCACCGAGCCCGCCAAGCCTTGGCGCCCCGCCCCATGCCGTTCCACCCGGGGCCTCCAGCTGCGGGGCGGGGTCTGGGGGCGTGTGGGTTCGCCTCTGCCCCGTGGCCCCACCCAGCTCTTCTCGCTCGCCCCGTTCCAGTTGGTGACTGTGGCTGTCGTTCATCCCTGGACTCCGCCCCAATTTAACCCTTGAGCGCCAGTACGGGGTGGGGGGGGGAGGGGGGATGAGGAGGGAAGGAGGGGGAGGCTGAGAAGAATTGGGGAACCTGGGAAGGAAACTAGAGCAAAGAAAAGGAGGCGGAAACTAGTATTAATAGAATGTTTGCAATTAACTGCAGTTGTTAATAACATCATCCAGTACTTATCTGTTGCTTTCAATCTTCAAAGAGTTTAACAGACGTTAAACTAATGAAAACAGTTTTGGGTTTGGAATGAAACCATGCCTGCTGGGTTTGCAATCCAATGGCGCGCCAAAAGAAAAGGAGACCCAGCAGCCTGAGAGCCAAAGGGAGTGAGAATGAGGTGGGACTGAGACAGTCCCACTCCTGGAGTGAGTCTGGGGCCTCAATCTAAGTGACGAAGAAGTCCATCTGTGCCAGGTGGAACTGAAGTGATGCTGCCTCACGCAGGATAAAACAGTCCCCTAGGATTTCTTGGTATATTAATTAATTCAAAGTATTGATCCTTTTACATGTAGAAAGTGCTGTACGAGAGAATCTACAGCCAGTGTAGTTTTCTTCTTCCACCGCAGCAGGAGTTTTGAGTGGAGAACAAGTGCCTTCAATGAGCAAATGGGGAAACTGAGGGCCAGAATAAAGTGGATTTTTACAAGGGTGGTCCACAGAATGGCCAGACAGTATTGGCATCTCTATTTGCAGGCAACTGTTCTGGCCTCTCCACCCCTCTCCTCCTCTCCCTGGAGTAGTCCCTGGGGGAAGTTCAACAAGTCAGCCAAATGTTCCAGATGTACACTGCTGCAACTGCAGCATCTTCAACCCTCTGAAAAGGGTTCAGAGCAAAAAAAAAACAACCAAAAAAAAGTGGCAAATGTCAGAACACTAGACCCTGAAATGAAAGATGGAAAGGATTAGTTGAGTCGAAATTGACAAGAGTTACTAGTCCGAGATTATAGAGAACTAAATGGCCATAGCAGGGGAAATATGTATGCTTGTTGATCACTATGCACTCCCATTCGCATGTTATGAATAATTAGCAGTTTTATTGACTTGAAAAGGGTAGGCCTAAGACCTAGGCTGGTGAAAAAGAAGAAGAATAGGGGGAAATAGAAAAGAAGACAAAAGAAGAGAAACAACAAAACAAAAGCAAAGCATATGGTGGGGAGGTCAGTCCAAAGATTACAGAGGTCATAAACCTTAAATATATTAGCCACAGCCAATTTTTCTTTCAGACACTTTGGGAATAGCCTCAGTGCTTCAGAAGCATCTTTGTGTCTCCCCATTAGCCCTTACGTATGAAATATAAAGTTTGCAAAGAATATCATCATCATGCAAATAAGAAAATAAAAAGGGGCACTTAGCTAATCTCAAGTTCTGCTTATTCAGTCAAGGGATTCTAGATGCTGGCTGGAGGAACTGCCAGGCTGATTTAACTTAATTATCACAGCCCAGGATTATTAGAAAGAATGCTAGACTAGGAGTCAGTAGACCTGACCCTGCCACTGGTTTGCTGGGTCATTCTGAGCAAGTCACTGCTTTTGAGGACCTTAGTTTCTCCAACTGTAAAATGAGGAGTTTGAACTTAAACAGCTATAATATTGTGTTTTATCTGTGCTATCACTGACTATTTTGACTTGGTTGCATAAAGGGTTCAAAGAGGCTGCCTCTTCTTCCCCTAAAGTGAAAAGGGAACAAATAACAACCACTCTTGGGAGTGGTGGTGGTGCTCAGGGGCCTTACTAGTCTCAGTTTACCATGTTCTACCAGGCTTTTCACAGCTTGACTGAAGACCCTGGGTTGCACCATTGCCTTCAGAAGTCCTGCAACTTGCATTTGATCTGGGACCTCACTTTGGTTCCCAAAAGGAAGAACATATGGCTTAATATGAAGTAGAAATATTGGAATGGGGTAATCCAGTGAGGAATGTACATGGTTAGTTTTAAAAAGTATTTTGAAGTGTTAATTCAGTTCGCTTCTATGCTTCCATAAGTACCCCATCCCCTACAGCACAGGTCTCAAAATGACAGCCTGCAGGTTACATCCAGCCAACAGTTGTGTTGTGTTTGGTGCAGTGTTGACTAAAATTTTGGATAAAATAAATAATTGCCAGGATCCAGGAATCAGGAGATTTCACATAAAAAATCCCTATTTCTTTAAAGCATGCTAACACTTGATCCACATTCCCATATGGCTACAGTCAGCTAGAATTGCCCCCTTGAGACAAGCATGAGCAATCAAGTTCTACACAGTCATCCCCGCCTCCTTTCTTTAGTCTCCATTACTGTCCTTGTCACCCATTTCCCTTACCTGTCTGGCCCCACGTACTCTAGGAGACAAGATATCAGCTCCTTAGCATGACCTATAAACTGCCCTTCCAACCTCATCTTCCGCCACCCTACAAGGAACCCATACTCCCACAGTCCTAAAGTCACTGCCACTTCTCACACTTATGTGTCTTTGCACAAGCTGGTTTCTTTGCCAGGAATGCCCCCACCTTGGAAAACTGATAAATTCTTCAAGAATCAAATCACGTGTTCCCGCTGGTATGGCCCCACAACTCCTTCCAAACAGATTTCCCTTTTTGCTTTCACTGCACCCTGAACATATCTCAATGATATCTCTGACCACATCGTATTTGTATTTTTTTGCAGGCTTTTTTACCACTAACCTGTGAACAACGTGATGGTAAAAATCATGTCCTTTCCATTTTGGTAGTCCCAGTACAAAGCATAGCATCTACCACATAGTAGATACCAGTATTGTTTGTCAAATGAATGGGGCATGACATCTGCTATGGTAACCCGGACTGCCTAGAATTCCAAAAACGGTACTGAGCCAAAGGATGCCTGTCAGTACCACTTATGAAGCACCTACTGTGTGCAGAGCTGTATAACACACTATCGAAAGATATAAAGGAAATAGAACCAGTTGTGCAATTATCCTCTTATTTGTGCCACTGTTGGAGTTGTGGATAATCCAGAAATTCAAATATAATTGGCTTGTAATATCTCACTGGCTTTCTGTGCCACCAAATTTCCCTTCCTAATTTTATTTGCCTGGTCCTAATATTAAAAAAATATTAGTTGACAATATATGAAGAATAAATGTTCAAAATAAGTTGACAGCCTCTGAACACCCACCAATTGGGCAGAAGATGCTAAGGAGTTGGGCAGGGACTGGTTTTTAAATACCTCTTAGCTCTGGTTAATCCACAGAACAAATCACTGACATAGAGATCACAGAGTTGACTCTCTGACCCACTTAGTGACAAGCAGATATTTGGGAGGAACATGGGCTTAGGACTTAAGATCCTGGTTTGAATCCCAGTATATTCACTTACCAGCTGTGTGACTTAGGACAAGTGATTTTTGCCTGTCTTACAGAGCCTCAGTTTTCTCATCTGTAAAATGGAGATGACAACATGTTTTGTAAGATAACTGTGCTGAAATGGGATGCTATATGTCAAAGTGTCTGGCACATAATAAATGCACAGTAAACATTAGTCTCTGCTAAGAGACTTCCATCAAAAAGAGATGAGAGGAAAAACATATAACAGTTCTCAAGAATATGGCAGAAATGCAGAAGAGCATCTACATACTTTGCCCTTGCCAAATGCCTGCCCCCATTTTGTATTCTTAAAGTTTGAGATAGACCCCTTATGGAAGTTCCCACCACCCTCTTACCAACTCTTCTCTCCGACTTGTATCCAACTTCCTCCTCTCCGTTTCCACTTGATGTCTAGTAGATATCTTAAACTCAATATGACCAAAACCAAAGTTCTTCCCCAAATGTGTTTATCCCTTGGTCTTCTGTGTCTCAGCAAATGACAACTTCATCTTCTCATTGCTCAAGACAAAAACTTTGAAGTCATCCTTGAATCCTCTCTTTTTCGAATACCCCACATCCAATCTGTCAGTGAATCCTGTCAGTTCTGCCTTTAAAATATACCCAGAACCTGACCACTTCTTACCACCACCTAGTCACCACCCTAGTCCAAGCACCCATGCTCTCTCACTGGATTACTACTTTAGCCTTCTCCATGCTTTTTTACTTTTGTCCTTGCCACTCTGCAGTCTATTCCCTACCCTACCCTAGTCAGAGGCTTTCTGTTAAAATGTCAAGTCAGATCCTATCACTCTGCCCCAAATCCTCCAATGGCTCCCTTTTTCTCTCAGAGTCTTTACCTTGGCCTACAAGGCCCTACATGATCTGATTGCTGGCCACCTCCTGGGCTCCTCTCCTACTACTATTCTCCTTGCCCTCTACTCCAGACACATTGACCCCTTTGCTGTTCCTTGAACTTGAAAAGCATGCCCCCCACTTAAGAGTCTTTTAACCTACATTTCCTTTTGCCTGGAATGCTATTCTCCCAGCTAACTGCTTGGCTTCTCCCTCACTTCTTCCGGGTCTCTTCTTAGATGTCACCTTATCAGAGAACCTTTCCCTGGCCAATTTCCCATCACTCTCTATCCCCTCCCTTGGTTGTGTTTTTCTTCTTAGCACTTATCATCGTCTGACGTATTATCTATGTGTTTGTTTATTGTGTGTCTTCCCTGCAACCACAACTAGAATATCAGTTCCAGGAGGGCAGAGATTTTTGTCTGTTTTTGTTCACTGTTTTATCTACCAGATGAAGAGCAGTACCTGGCACACAATAGACTCTCAATAAATATTTGTTGATGGAATGGTTGAATTCCTCCCCTGGTAGAGTAAGAGGAAGGAGAAAGGAGGACTGGTGAGATGGGTTAGTGGATAGGCAAGGACTTTTCTTCCAGCATAGTAAAGCAGGAAGGAACAGCTCTTTCATTTTACATGAGGCAACTCCCCCAGAGAAAGAGACACAAAGGGCCACACAGCTAATTAAAGGAGGGGATCAGGAAGGAAAGGAACATTGGTTGAACATCTATCTCCTACACGCCAGCCTTTCTCATTAACTTCTGTGTGAAGTTACTATTATGAACATTTCACAGATGAGGAAACGGAGGCATTTAACAGACAGGTCAAATGACTAGCTCAAATTCGCATAGCAACTAAGTGGCAGAGTCTGAATTTGAATCCAGGTTTGAATGCTCAAAAATTCCATACTCCATTCTAAGCCTTACCTCCCGCCGCCTACTGGCAGATAGATTCAAAATTCAGCTTTATAGAGCTAGACACACAGAGACCCTGAGATTCTTGGGGTGGCAGAGTTATAAACCAGATGGAAGTCAGAGTTTCTTCTCCCACCAGGCTGGCGGCGCAGCCACCACCCTTTTGCTCCAACTCAAAGGCCACTGTGCGTACTGATTAGATGAATGTGCTTAAATCTGGTTCCCAATCAGGTAACCTTTCTGTACAGTAAGCCTTAATAACTTCCCATGGACTATAGAATAGTAACATAACTCCTTAGCCCGACATCCAAAGCCCTTCAGTTTGGACCTAAACTACCATTCCAGCTGTGCTGTTGCTACGCCTTGACAAAATTCTGTCTGCATTACTGTGTCTCTCATTGTCCGGGACAAACTCTACACTCCTGCCTCTTTGCCTTTTGCTGACATTACTCCCCTTCCTCCTTCCAATATCCTGTCCCTTCCCCTTTGCCTATTTAAAATCAGCACATTCTTCAAGGCCCAGCTCAAGTTCCCCTCCCCCACCCACCCCTGCCTGCCCACAGTGCTCTCCACCGGGACATTCTGTCTATACAACTCCTCTGGCATTTAGAATATGCCACTCACAATTGCTAATTCTTCCCCTATTCTGTGTGAGGGTCTCATTTCCCCCAGATTACAGCCGATGCTCTTCAAAGGGTGAGACCTTGTCTCAAACCCCTGCAGGGCTTACCTTGAGCAAGTGCTGATCCAATCTTTGTTAATGGATTAAAGATTCTGCAGAGATGAATTTTAAGCAGAGTTTTGAAGGCAGAAGCGGTCTGAGTTTGATGGAGACAACTGTTCTAGGTGGAAAGCAAAGTAAAATAAAATGCTGAGCACATTTAATATTTAGAAAAAAATGTAAAACACACACTGAAGAAGGGAAAGAGCAGCAGACCTCTAACGTGATGGAGGAAATGACTGTAGCCATGACTGGCATAGAAATGTTTGCAGAAATCCATGAAGCAATGATAAGGTGATAAACATTCCTCTTGCTGTAAGGGAGCAAGATGGCACAACATTAACATGGAGTATTCATTTTTGCAATAAAGTCTTTGGCTACTCACAGGGTGGCTGAGCATATGGGGAGGCTCTCACTTCACGAGAGGAATTTTTCATTCAAAAATAGAAGATCTTCTTGCTGGCAAAATGTCATTTGCATCTATGTCCCCTGCAATTTGTGTCAGTCCCACCATTCAGACCACCAAGAAGCCTAGAAACAAACTGCATATTCCACAGAGCCATTGATACATGGCACATCAGGACCACTGTGAGATCACGGATTCAGTTTTTGGCAGAGTAGGGCTTTAAGAGAATCTTTGGCAGTGTCTTTACATGTTCTCACATCCTCCAAACAACTATTTGTGGTTGATAGAGTGGCCATTTGCCTTCATTTAAGAGGGGAGGAAACTGAAGCCCATAGAGATAGAATGACTTTTCCAAGGTAATACAGTCAGGGTACCTGACTTTTAGCCTAGGGTTCCTTTTCTTACTAAACTTTCGTATTTGTTCATCACACTTATGTTTGCCTGGTTTATCTGGCCAAAGAGTTTATTGACTCTGCCCATAATATACATTTCCTGAGAATGAGAGTTAGGGAATTCAGATCCTTAAATCTGATCTGGGCTTAGACCCAGAGAGTCAGGCATTTTGGGGATCGGATCTTGGCTCTGTGATAAGCAATCTGTGACAGGACTTGGAAGACTCTGGAGCTATAATAACTTTCCCAAACTTGCCCCAGCTCCCCCCACCCCACCCTCCCACCCACTAGATTATATTGAGGGAATACTGTTGGCTTTCAGTGGTTGAACTATCATATCCATTCAACAAATACAAATACTCAGAGAGTGTCTACTATGTGCCAGGCACCATTCTAAGTGCTGGGAATACACCAGTGGAAAAAACAATTAATACAATCTACAATCGACTGAAAAAAAAGCCACAACCTAAAAGTTGTGAGTTATGTTTTATTTTGGGACCTTACTGAACACTATAGAGAGCCTCTCAGAGAGCTCTGAGGAATTTTCCAAAGAGGTAAAGGAGGGGCCAGGATATATAGGTGTTTCTGACTAGAAAAAAAAAAAAAATGTAGTGGAACATCAAAAGATGACTGCTAATCACACAAAACAAGACATCTCAAGTTAATGATTTTAGTGCTTTTCTGTGTATGGGAAGATGTAAGAGCCTGGGCTCGTTGAAATTATTCCTTTGATATGCATCTTAACTATCTAGGGCCAGTCTCCTGTTTTTCTCCATCTTGAATTCCCCTCAGGGTACACCCTCAGGGGCGACTGCAGTGGCTGATGGCCTGATGGCAGGCAACATTCGTTGTTTACTGAAATGGCAGGCGTCATTTTTTGTCTGCCCTACAATTATTGTTTTGAAAAATAAGAACTTGGTCTTTCACAAATACAGTTTAACAGCAAAGTGCCTTTAAATGGCCTTATCCTTCCTCCCACTACACTTCTGAGCTAAGCCAGACTCACAGGAACACTCCTAGGTTTTGGGAAGGGCCGTGTCCTAAGAGTTTCAGGGTCTGCAAAAGTTAAACAAATGTACAGATTACCGCAATTCAAAGGCTTTCCTCTAAATAACTCAGGAAAACTAGCAAATGTGGCCCTGAGCTAAGAAATGCTAAGGAAATGTCCTATTGTTAGAATTTAAGCACCCCTCTTACCTGCTTAGCACTTACTGAATAAAAGTCCAGGAATCTATGGGTAATAGTCTGGCTCCTGGAAGGACAGGAAGCATGGAAGCCTATGTCCAAGGTGAAGAGTCAGGGCCTGAAGATATGCTCTGGTTCAACTTGAGTCTTAGGGCATCAATGTCTGATAGATATTTGTGTGTGTGTCTCTGTGTGTGTGTGCTTGTGTGTGTGTGTGTGTGTGTATTTTATATATATGAAAAGAGTAAGAGAAGGTATGGCAGAATGCTTTGTAAAATGGAATGTGCTACGCAAATGTAAGATATTAAGATAATAGCTACCTTGTATTGAGTACCTACCATGTGCCAGGCACTAAGCTAGGCAAAGTTAGATATATTTATCTCGCTTAATCTTCAGGAACTGTTACCAAACCAAATTCAAGTCTCCTCGCCCGTGCACAGTAAAGCCTATCTATTGATACCACATTGTGGTGAAGGAAAGTGCAGTGTTTATTTCAGGGCACAAAACAAGGAGTCCAGGGCAGCTTATGCTCAAAACACCCAAACTCCCCATGGGTTTCAGCAAAACATTTTTAAAGGCAAGGTGGGGGAGGGGCATCCCAGGGTGTGTGATCAGCTCATTCACAATTCTCTAATTGGTTGATAGTGAGGTAACCGGGCTATGTCACAGGGGTTAACATTATCGATCCTTTGGCTCCAGTAGGCCTGGGGGCCATGTGCTCATGGTCATCAAGTAGTTAACATCTTCCATTTGGTGGAGATTTTAACATTTGTAAAACAACTCAGGAAATGAGCATCAGATACTATTATCTAGGTACTTCAGAGAGGAGCTAAAGCAGAGGATACAGGGGAGGGGTCTGTCCCAGGAAGGCCCCATAGGGTCCTGCTTAATTACAGAACAACTTTTTGAGGTAAATTGCTCATTTTCCTACAGGTTAAAAAAAAAAACAGTCCCCCCAAAAAGTGAAGTAACGTGCCTAACACCCCCCAGCTAGTAAATTGGTAGTGCTAAGATTCAAATCTGGTCTGTCCTAATTGAAAAGCCCACACTCTATCCATTATGCCATGATGAACAACTTATTTTGCACACACAGGAACCCAAGAAATAAGGAGTTTTCTGTAATTTTCAAGCTGAAATCTATTAGATGTTAGATGGTGGTACTCTTTCTTTACCCCAATATGATCTTACAGTCTAATAGGAAGGTATAATACCAAAGCCAAATCAAATTAGATCTTGAAAATAACAAAACCAAATAAGAAAATTCTAGCAGTAGACAATATAGACCCAGGAGATTATATGAGATAGAGCCAAGGAGAAATGGTGGTATGTCTGGTGGCAGAGGGGATCTTCAAAGTGTTATTGCAAAAGAATATTCTCAGCAAAAACTTCCCAGAAGGCAATGTATTGATTCTTTCATTTGTCCATTTGTAACTTCATTCATTTATCCCTCCACTTTTCAAAGAGTTATTGAGCACTGGCTGTAGGCACACATAGATCACAGAACTTCCATGAACTGTGGGAACTAAGGAATGAATACTCAGGAGGCCGAATCCAGCAGGCTACAGGCCTGTGGCAGTCATGACCACCAACTTAACACTTCTTTTCATACACGTTCAATTCAATTAATGTAGGAATTTCATTTTTCTTGTAGGACCCTATCTCCAATTAACTCTAGGAGTACAGGTTTTGCTTCCATCAACTTACTCCTTTGTGAGGAGTCTGGAAGCTAAGCTTTACCTGGCAATAGAAAGTGGGATCCATAGAAAATGGAGTTGAGACCAAGCCCGTGCTTAAAGGAAAGGAGCTGCCCTTAGGAATGTGTCAAATTGCTTGGGAAAGAAGACTGATATCTGAGGGGGAAGGAGGTGGCAGCCCAGAGAAGTGGCCTAAGTGTCACTACTGCTCACCAGAACTTATGCACTTGGGCCTGTTACCGAACTGAACTTGTGTCTGCTCAGCCACCACACAGCAAAGCCAATTTTCTGACACCGGGTTGTGGTGAAGCAAAGTACCACATTTATTACGTTTATTTGCAGGGAACCAAGCAAGGAGTATGGGTGGCTCATGTTCAAAAGACCTGAATGGTCTCCCCAATGGACTTCAGCAAAGAGTTTTTAAAGGCAACATCTGGGGTAAGGACTGCGAGGTTCATGATTGGTTGGTGGTGAGGTAACAGGATGATGTTTCAGGAATCTTAATCATCTGGGCTGCCTGTGGTCAGCATGTAGTGGAAACTGTGCAACTCAGATTGGGACTTGAACCCATAGTCTTTTAATTGAGATCACACACCTGGTCTCACAACTTAATAAAGCTCAAGTTCTTGATGTCTCATCACAGAAAGAATTCAGTGAGAGACAAAGTGGTAGGTAAGAAGTGGATTTCTTTAGAGAGAAACACACTCCACAGACAGAGTGTGGGCCATCTCAGAAGGCAAGAGGCCCCAAAATATGGCGTGGTTAGTTTTTATGGGCTGGGTGATTTCATAGGCTAATGAGTGGGGGGATTATTCCAACTATTTCGGGGAAGAGGTGGGGATTTCCAGGAATTGGGCCACTGCCCACTTTTTGTCCTTCTATGGTTA
Source organism: Balaenoptera musculus (assembly GCF_009873245.2). Lineage (NCBI taxonomy): Eukaryota > Metazoa > Chordata > Mammalia > Artiodactyla > Balaenopteridae > Balaenoptera > Balaenoptera musculus. Next base: position 56,055,648 of record NC_045806.1, on the reverse strand, counting down.
GCCTCAGAACTGTCATGGTGCTGGTGGGTGTGGCATTTAGATGTTAATATATTGCAATTAATGTATAATGAGGCTCAAGTTCCACTGGAAGTCGAGAATCTTTCACCATCTTGGACCTAGTTGATTCTAACCAGTTTTTGTCATGTCCTATGGCTATGTCATTCTTTTAAAGGTTTTGCCCTGCCCCCTTCTATCCTGTTTCATAGTCACCCTCCTTCATCTGGGTGTGGGGGGGGTCTTAGTTTCTGCATAACAACTCAAAGATATGTGTAAAATTGTTATGTATATCCCTTGAGCAGGAACTAGGATTCTGTTTTATCACTGAACTATTATTATTACTTTTCTTGCTTAACTGCTTTTCCTTTGTTTCTCCATTACCTCACTTCCCTAATTAATAAATGCATGTGCCTGCTCTTTGGAACTCAGGGAAGGCCTAGGAAACTAAAGCCTTTCTCTACAAACAAGAAACGTGGGACATGGAGGGCCTTTTGTACTCGAGAAGGCCCTGCAGGGTCCTTTTTGGTTTCAAGCTCCTCTTTTCTTTGATACTTCTCAATCTTGAGGGGAACAGGTGAGGGACAAGAAAGGGAATAAAGTTTTGGATAGAGAGGTTAATCATAAACTCAGCAGAGGAACTTGGTTTTAGGGGGGACTTGGTTTCAGGCCCAAGGGCCTTAGCCTTGCAAAAACAGGTGGGACACCGTTAGTTTAGCAGAGCTCCACTTTGTTTAACCCCCAGAGTTTCTAAAGTCACAGCCATTTTCTTTCTTAGCCTCTACAGCTGACTTAAAGAGGTCAGAACTAGAAGGCCCTTTGGAGACCACCTAGTCCAACCCATCCATTTTTCAGAAGAAACTGAGGCCCAGAAAGTCCAAAAATCATGCCCATCAGGTTAATGAATTAACTAGACTAGAACCAATTGCCCCTCCCTCCTTTCTCCCCCAAGCCACTAGTTTATGTATCCGTACCTGACCATCTTAAGGCATTTTCAAAGCACATGAATTACTTCCATTTTACCTCTTCTGAGCCAAAAGCATGAGACAGGAAATTGACTAGATATCACTGGCCTTGCTTCTGACTCTTAGTCTTATTCCCTACGAACACCCAATAATTTTCCTGGTTTGTACTTTGCCTTGAGGTATTCCTCCATTTTCTCATTCCTGTATTCAACCAACTGAGTGCAAATACTAATCTTACCTTGACTGTCTCAGAATCCCACCACCAAAAAAGGCTCTGTGCAACTACCTTTATTATTTAGTTAGTAACATGTTTTTTTTGAAGAAGCAGCTGCCAAGCTGTGCTTAAATACACTCTTAAAGTTTTGAAATTTGAGGGAGAAATGAGAAGTTTCTAGTATAAATGGTTTCTACACAAAACTGCCCTTTTGGAAAGGTCGAAACCCACTGACAAAGTACCACTTGACTTATGAGAAGCCCCAACATCTGAGGGGGTGATCAGACCTATTCTGGACAAGCCAGGGAGCTTCTTTCTGCAGGTTCTGATGGGGCCAAAAACTTACTGTCAAAGTAAATTGCTTCTTCCAAAAATGTCTTTTGGGGAAGCTGGAGAACAGAATTCTGAGAAAAGCTGGCTGGAGTTAGCATTGGTTAAAGTTACAACTAATATAGTTGCTGTTTTGATTTTCTTTTTAAAGTTAATTTTATTTATTTTTTTATACGGCAGGTTCTTATTAGTTATCTATTTTATACATATTAGTGTATATATGTCAATTCTTCTCCTTAAAAAGAAGTTAAATTGAAAATATTATGGTGACCAGAGCTGAATGCATTCAGTTCAGAGAAAACGACCCATTTGGTCCTGTAAGCCCCTGTGGAAAGGCAAGCTACGATAATTTTTTAAAGGTAAAATCATGACTCTCATGCAAATATAAAAGGAACACATGTCAAAATTGTAGTTAATTCATTAATTAATGAGGGAAGTGGTAAGATGTTAGAACCAGTTCAAAGGAGAATTCAAAGGACATAGATTCCCATAGGCAATTAGGAATGCTGCAGTGAATTTTCAAATAGATGCAAAACTGGTCAATATCCATGGGACAGTAACCAAGTGCATTACACCAGGCAAAATTCATTTGCATTTCTATGAATAAGAATATTTTGCACTACCCTTAGTTTTCCACAATTTATAGAGTAGTTAAATAGCTCAAAGCCAATGAAAGGCACGTAACACAGAAGAGTGCATAAGTCAGGGCATCCAATAATCTTTTTTGCCCATTCAAAGTCTCACAAATTTCCTTGACACTAGAAAGAACTGTTGCAATCAGACTGCTTTAAGGTCAGCAAGCTCCATAACCCTTGGGGGCCCAGGTCAGGAGGCAGCCAGGGGGATGGCCTAAGAAAACCCTTGGACTTGTAACTTGACACTTAAAAGAAAATTAGCAATGCCCAAGGTGGATTAGAGAAACCCATGGTGGCTTTTCCAAAGCCTTAGGAGCTAGAAAATCTGACAAGTAGAGAGATCCACCCATGAGACTGAAAGCAGCTGGTGATGGCCTGAGAAGGTCTGTGTAAAGGAAAACACATGTCTCCCTTTGCTACTCTATCTTGCAGAGCCCAACTCAGGACATCTGGTTGAAATACAACACCTTGATTCTTGCCTGGCAACAAAGTACAAGTAAATACAATCCCCATGAGCAGGCCCACTGGGAAACTTCAGGAACACATTAGGGAGGATTGTCAAGAATTCTGCCAATTTTTCTAGCACTTCACGTATTGTGTAACCGATTTTCTATTAAGTGCCTGTACACCTTTGGGTTTTATGTATGCCTGAAAATGAGTAGAGGTCCAGAAATCAAAAGCAAGCCAGAGTCTTTTCATTGGTGCTTTTCTCCATTCTTCAGCAGTACTCACCAACTTGCCTTTTTCCTCATCCCTTCGTTGACCAGCTTGGAGATAACATCCCTTATGTTGTGTGGAAGAGCAATGGCAAGGGATAACCTGAATGCTTTTATAGTTGCCCCTTTCCCCTTCATCCCTCTCCAGCAACAACCCACACCATTAGGCAGCTGGAAAAGGCATGAAACAGACAATTCATACATACACAAAAATAGAGGGGAAATAAAAGCACTGGACTAGGATTCAAGAGCCACCCACATCTAATCCTCGATCTAAGATTCCTTCTGGATCTTAGATGGTGTGATTTAACACATTCAACCATGCTGGTACTAAAGAACAATAACCATTTTATACATATTAAAGTTGCAAATATTATCAAATGCAATGTTGGTTTGGCTTGGAGGGAGAGGATGGAAAGATATCCTCAACACTGTTTCAGCAGCAGGATAAATTAGGACAATTTTTTTGAAAGGCAATTTGGCAATACATATCAGAAGTCATAAAAAATATTCATGTTCTTTCACATAGTAATTCCACTCGTGGCAATTTGTCGTTAAGGTAATCATTCAAAAGCAGGAAATAACTATATATGCAAATACATTTTACATGCCATTATGCATAATCTCAAAAAAACTGGTAATAGCTAAATGTCCAACAAAATCAGAGTAGTTAAGTGATTTAAGACACATAAAAAAAAGACACATAGATTGAATGGAATATTATGTGGGCAATAAACATCATAATTCTGAGGACTGCAATAAACATAGAAAAGCCTAAATACAATAACATTAAGAGGTTGAGGCAAAAATCGAACACATAATTGTATAGACATTTTCATTGTAACTCTATAAAAATGTATCTCCAGAAATAATTGTTTAATGATGGGATTACAGATGAAAATAATTTCTTTTTTCCTTTTATAAAGTACAGTTTCTAAAATAAGTTCAAAATAATGTTAAAGCAAATAAATAAATGAAACAAGTGCTGGCCTAACACCAAGGAGCCTAATATTAGAATCTCTTCTCTCCCTGAGCTGCCCTTTGAGATCTACCAGCCATCTGCTTCTAATGCTGGAGGAGGAAAAGGGAGAAAAAAGGGGTGTCGCTAAAGGAGAGGTACCCAAGAAAATGTGCCTGAGACAGCCAGAAGATTTATTGCTGCTGAATGCCTCTGCTTACTGTGCTGAAGAAGTTGAGCATTTCAATAGATTAGGTTTCTCAGTGTCTCCATTTAAACTTGTTTAACAATAGAAAACATTTCTTTTCAGCAACTATGAAAATAAATATTTCTTTTCCAGAGGACTTACTAGTAACTTTTTATTTATTCAATGTTTATCTTGAATAGATGTTATAACAAAAATAAAGGACATTTAAAAGTCATAACATTTCCATCATGTGAACAGTTTCCCTTTCTGAATATGACCTTCAGTGAGCATTAATGACTTTTACATATTGCAATTATGGAGTACATGCCGTTTTGAATTCTATGTTTTCTCTTACCATTGAACTGCAAGCATCTTTTCATTTCTATAGTCTTCACACTTATTTTAATGACTGCATAGTATTCCTTATTGATCCTTTGTTAATCCTTGTCCCTAGTGTTGATCATTCTAGGTTGTTTTCAAATTTTTGCTAGTCTCCATTCCATCCTGATGGAAAGGAAAGAAGCTCTTTTGAAGAGGATTGTCTAATTGATTAAGCTAAAAGCCTTCCACCCCTTTTTTGAAAGCCTGTACTTGGCTTTCCAACATTCTAGACCAGGGATTGTCCATGAAGATGACTCTCAGAGAGTGGGTAGCCAACATGCAGATTTGGGAGAGTGCTGGCAGCTGGAACAAAGTTGCTGCTGGTTTTGCCCTGTTCTGTCTCTGGCTAAATATGGGAAAGTCCCTCCCATGGGATAGATCAGAAGGAAAGCATTAAGCTTGTTTTCCTGGGCTGGACAGGCGTTTAGGTAGACCTAGGTTCACATGCTAGATCTAGCTCTTACCAGCTGTGTAATTGGCACACCTCTTTTTTTTTTCTGCTGCACCGCGTGGCTTGTGGGATCTTAGTTCTCCCACCAGGGACTGAACCTGGGTCCTTGGCAGTGAGAGCATGGAGTCCTAACCACTGGACCACCAGGGAGTCCCTGGCACACCTCTCTTAAACTGGGCCTCAACCCCTCATGTGTAAATGAGGAACTGGTCTCAGTGATATTGGAGGTCCTGCCTAATTCTGATATGCTATGACTAGTTATCCATTGGTCTGCTCTGCAATCTTGTTGACTTCCTGTTTAACCAATTCAAACATTATTCATTTCCCAAAGCCCCTGATCCAGTTTTGTCTCCCTCACTCTCAGGCAATAACCTTGACCCCACCTTCTACTTGACTGAGACTCTCTAGTCATCTTCCAGCATGAGCTATTTCAACTTCTTCCCTTACCCAGTCTCTTCTCTCCAATGTTAGAGAAAGAAACTTTTCTCATTCCCTGCTTTTAATCCCAACCCCTCCTACTTCTATAGAGACTGTGCTCCATTAATTATATCCTGTCAACAACATTTTAAATTTCTCCCTCTCTTCTGCTTCCTTCCTCTGTCTATAACCATTCTCAGATATTTCTCTAAATACCCTCCCTGGAGCCAGTCACCACTTCAAAATTTTGTCCTTCCCCTATCCCTTTGCCACCAAAGTAAAAACTGGTCATTCATACACACGTTTGTATTTCCTCTTCAAGGTCACCAATAACAGTCTAATGGCACTTATTCCCTTAAATTATTCTCCTCTGCTAACTACTACTTCTCTTGGCTTTGCTGGAAACTCTTCTCCCACTTCCAATAGTAGGTTATTTTGAAACATACTGTTAAGTGAGGAAGTAGGATATAAGATTAAATGCATACTAGTTAAAAGATGTACATGAATGCTTAGGAGGAAGAAATACTTACAAATGATAAAATGGTTGATTTAGGTGGTTAGATTTCTTCTTTTCTACTTTCAAAATGTCCTGTAGTATGGTTGTATTACTTTTATAACTAAAAGTAGTTTTTAACAGAAAAATAAAATAAATATGTGTGCTATCCTCAATTCTACCCTTGGTCTTCTCTGTTCTTTCTTGCCTCTCTTTCTCCCTTGGTGATGTCATCTATTCCTATGCATTCAATCATACCCTCAATGACAGTAAGTCCCATATCTATATCTTTAGTCCCTGCTGATCTCTTGGATTTCTAGCCACCTGCTGGAAAGTACCATCTGGAGGGACTTGTTACAATTTTACATTCAAAACCATCTCTTCTATCTGAGACGTTAGTAAGAAACCTTAACATATCCATAACATAGGCCATCTCTTCACTCTCCAAAGATAACAGGTAGGTCCTTTTCACCCTAAGCTAAGCCACCATTCTTTAACTGTATAACTGCAACTTCTACTTGGTCTTTCCACTTTCTTCCTCATTCTGTTCATATACCTGCGTGTATGATCTGCTTAAAATATGGAGCAGATTATGGTACTCCCTTCCATAAAACTCTCTAATGATTTCCATCTCAATCAGAATAAAATCCAAAGTCTTTACCATTGTCTATAGGGCACTACATAATCTTGACCTTAGCTGCATCTCTGAGCTCATCTCCTCCTGGTGATGTCCTCTGCTTGAACTGTCTTCTTTCTGTACCCCTTCCTCCCAACCTCCTACAGCTTCTCGCTTGCTTAGAGGCTGACACATGCTGTTCCCTCTGCCTTGACTGCCATTTAGTCTCCCTCAACCCTCCACTCCCATCTTTCTACATGAGAGAATATAGCTTCTTCCTTCTTATCCTTCAGCTCTCAGCCTCAAATTGTCTCCTATAGAGTCCTCCCCAGATCACTCTGTCAAAAGGAGGCCCATCCATGTTATTCTGTATTACAACACCCTTTTTCCTTCAGAGCACTTCTCAAAATTTGTAATTTCAATGATTTTTTGCGTTTTGGTTTACTGTCTGTCTCCTTCTCTGGACTATAAGTTCTATGAGGGTGGAGACCATTTTTATTTTGTCCATTGCTATATAACCAGAGCCTGGAACAGTGCTTGACATGTAGTAGACCCTCAATAAATATATGCTAAATAATTGAATGAATGACGTTATGATCATGATTTTTTTCCTGAATGTTTGTTAAGTACATAAAATGTGCCAGACACTTTTACATAAATTATATCATTGAATTCTTTTGGAGGTGTTTTAAGCAGAGGTGTTTAATTTTTTTTATTTTTATAAATTTAATTAATTAATTAATTAATTAATTTATTGGCTGCACTGGGTCTTCATTGCTGTGCACAGGCTTTCTTTAGTTGTGATGAGTGGGGGTTACTCTTCGTTGCAGTGTGTGGGCTTCTCATTGTGGTGGCTTCTCTTGTTGCAGAGCATGAGCTCTAGACACGCGGGGTTCAGTAGCTGCAGCATGTGGGCTCAGTAGTTGTGGCGCAAAGGCTTAGTTGCTTCATGGCATGTGGGATCTTCACGGAACAGGGATTGAACTCGTGTCTCCTGCATTGGCAGGCGGATTCTTAACCATTGGACCACCAGGGAAGTCCAAGCAGAGGTGTTTTAAAATTAAACTTTTAATTTTGAGACAATCATAGATTCACATGCACTTGTAAAAATAATACAGAGATCCCATTTACCCTTCGCCCAGTTTCCGCCAATGGCAACGTCCTGCAAACCTATAGTACACTATCGCAACCTTGATATTGACATTGATACAATCCCCCAAATTTATACAAATATCCCAGTTTTACGTGGACTCAGTTGTGTGTGTGCATGCCTATTTACTTCTATGCAATTTCATCACATGTTTAGGTTCTTGTATCTATCACCAAAGTCAAGGTACAGAACAGTTCCGTCATTACATCCATCTTTCATGTCAGCCCTTTAAAACCATACGTATCATCCTGCCACACCCATCCTCCTGCAACCCATCTCAAACCCCTGGCAACCACAAATCTGTTCTCTACCTCTATAGTTTTGTCATTTCAAGAATATTATAGAAAAGGAATAAGACAGCGTATACCTTTGTGGGGTTAGCTTTTCATTCAGGATAATTACACAGAGATTTATCCAAGTTGTTGTCTGTATCAATAGCTCATTCTTTTTTTTATTGCTGAGTAGTATTCCATGATATAGATGACCAGCTTGTTTAATCATTCACATGAATGCTCTCTGGGTTGTAGAAGGCTATCTGGGTTGTTTCCAGATTTTTTCTGTTAGGAATAAAGCTGCTATGAGCCCTGTTTGAACATGTATACAGGGTTTTTTTAAATTGAGATATAACTGACATGTAACATGTATAGTTTTAGGTGTATAACATAATGATTTGATATATGTATATATTGCAAAATTATACCACAGCGAATAAGCGAATTTCAGAAGCCTGGGAAGTCCAAGATCAAGGTGTCAACAGATTTGGTGTCTGGACTGACTTTGAAACTGTATGAGGAGCCACCAGATTCTGTCATCACTTGGACAGTGCCTTATAAACAGTTCTCAACTGACCAACAAAGAGCTCCTTGCTTTATGGATGGCAGTTGTAAGCAGGACTTCTCAAACTTTCATGTTTATATGAATAACCCGAATCACCAGGGGATCTTGTTAAAATGCAAATTGTGATCTGATGGTAGAATAGAAGGACGTGTTCTCACTCCCTCTTGTGAGAACACTGGAATCACAACTAACTGCTGAACAATCATCAACAGGAAGACACTGGAACTTACCAAAAAAGATACCCCACATCCAAATACAAAGGAGAAGCCATGATGAGATGGTAGGAGGGGTGCAATCACAATAAAATCAAATCCCATAACTGTTGGGTGGGTGACTCACAAACTGGAGAACACTTATACCACAGAAGTCCCCCCACTGGAGTGAAGGTTCTGAGCCCCACATGAGCCTTCCGAACATGGGAGTCCAGCAATGAGAGGAGAAATTTGTAGAGAATCAGACTTTGAAGGCTAGTGTGATTTGATTGCAGGACTTTGACAGGACTGGGGGAAACAGAGACTCCACTCTTGGAGGACACACACAAAGTAGAGTGAGCATCGGGAACTAGGGGAAGGAACAGTGACCCCATAGGAGACTGAACCAGACCTACCTGCTAGTGTTGGAGGGTCTCCTGCAGAGGCAGGGGGTGGCTCTGTCTCACCGTGAGGACAAGGACACTGGCAGCAGAAGTTCTGGGAAGTATTCCTTGGCATGAGCCCTCCCAGAGTCTGTCATTAGCCCCACCAAAGAGCCCAGGTAGGCTCCAGGGTTGGGTTGGCTCAGGTCAAACAACCAACAGGGAGGGAACCCAGCCCCACCCACCAGCAGACAAGCTGATTAAAGGTTTACTGAGCTCTGCCCACCAGACCAACAGTCAGCTCTACCCTCCACCAGTCCCTCTCATCAGGAAACTTCCACAAGCCTATTAGATAGCCTCACCCACCAGAGGGCAGACAGCAGAAGCAAGAAGAACTACAATCCTGCAGCCTGTGGAACAAAAACCACATTCACAGAAAGATGGACAAGATGAAAAGGCAGAGGACTATGTACCAGATGAAGGAACAAGATAAAACCCCAGAAAAACAACTAAATGGAGAAGAGATAAGCAACCTTCCAGAAAAAGAATTCAGAATAATGATAGTGAAGATGACCCAGGACCTCAGAAAAAGAATGGAGGCAAAGATCGAGAAGATGCAAGAAATGTTTAACAAAGAGCTAAAAGAACTAAAGAACAAAGAAACAGAGATGAACATTACAATAACTGAAATGAAAACTACACTAGAAGGAATCAATAGCAGAATAACTGAGGCAGAAGAACGGATAAGTGACCTGGAAGACAGAATGATGGAATTCACTGCTGCAAAACAGAATAAAAAAAAAAACAATGAAAAGAAATGAAGACAGACTAAGAGACCTCTGGGACAACATTAAACACAACAACATTCGCATTATCAGGGTCCCAGAAGATGAAGAGAGAGAGAAAGGACCTGAGAAAATATTTGAAGAGATTATAGTCGAAAACTTCGCTCACATGGGAAAGGAAATAGCCACCCAAGTCGAGGAAGTGCAGAGAGTCCCAGGCAGGATAAACCCAAGGAGAAACACGCCGAGACCCATAGTAATCAAATTGTCAAAAATTAAAGACAAAGAAAAATTATTGAAAGCAGCAAGGGAAAAATGACAAATAACATACAAGGGAACTCCCAAAAGGTTAACAGCTGATTTCTCAGCAGAAACTCTACAAGCCAGAAGGGAGAGGCATGATATACTTAAAGTGATGAGAGGGAAGAACCTACAACCAAGATTACTCTACCCCGCAAGAATCTCATTCAGACTAGATGGAGAAATCAAAAGCTTTACAGACAAGTAAAAGCTAAGAGAATTCAACACCACCAAACCAGCTCTACAACAAATGCTAAAGGAACTTCTCTAAGTGGGAAACACAAGAGAAGAAAAGGACCTACAAAAACAAACCCAAAACAATTAAGAAAATGGTCATAGGAACATACATATCGATAATTACCTTAAACGTGAATGGATTAAATGCTCCAACCAAAAGACACAGGCTTGCTGAACGGATACAAAAACAAGACCCATATATATGCTGTCTACAACAGACCCACTTCAGACCTAGGGACACACAGAGACTGAAAGTGAGGGGATGGAAAAAGATATTCCATGCAAATGGAAATCAAAACAAAGCTTGAGTAGCAATACTCATATCAGATAAAATAGACTTTAAAATAAAGAATGTTACAAGAGACAAGGAAGGACACTACATAATGATCAAGGGATCAATCCAAGAAGAAAATATAACAATTATAAATATATATGCACCCAACATAGGAGCACCTCAATACATAAGGCCACTGCTAACAGCTATAAAAGAAGAAATCGACAGTAGCACAGTAATAGTGGGAGAATTTAACACCCCACTTACACCAATGGACAGATCATCAAAACAGAAAATTAATAAGGAAACACAAGCTTTAAATGACATACTAGATCAGATAGATTTAATTGATATTTATAGGTCATTCTATCCAAAACCAGCAGATTACATTTTCTTCTCAAGTGCACACAGAACATTCTCCAGGATAGATCACATCTTGGGTCACAAATCAAGACTCAGTAAATTTAAGAAAACTGAAATAATGTCAAGCATCTTTTCTGACCACAACGCTATGAGATTAGAAATGAATTACAGGGAAAAAAACGTAAAAAAGAGAAACACATGGAAGCTAAACAATACGCTACTAAATAACCAAGAGATCACTGAAGAAATCAAAGAGAAAGTCAAAAATTACCTACAGACAAATGACAATGAAAACACGACAATCCAAAACCTATGGGATGCAGCAAAAGCAGTTCTAAGAGGGAAGTTTACAGCTATACAAGCCTACCTCAAGAAACAAGAAAAATCTCAAATAAACAATCTAACCTTACACCTAAAGGAACTAGGGAAAGAAGAACAAACAAAACCCAAAGTTAGCAGAAGGAAAGGAATCATGAAGATCAGAGCAGAAATAAATGAAATAGAAACAAAGAAAACAATAGCAAAGATCAATAAAACTAAAAGCTGGTTCTTTGAGAAGATAAACAAAATTGATAAACCATTAGCCAGACTCATCAAGAAACAGAGGGAGATGACTCAAATCAATAAAATTAGAAATGAAAAAGGAGAAGTTCAACATACACTGCAGAAATACAAATCATCCTAAGAGACTACTGCAAGCAACTCTATGCCAAAAAAATGGACAACCTGGAAAAAATGGACAAATTCTTAGAAAAGTATAACCTTCTGAGACTGAACCAGGAAGAAACAGAAAATATGAACAGACCAATCGCAAGTAATGAATTGAGACCTTGATTAAAAATCTTCCAACAAACAAAAGTCCAGGACCAGACAGCTTCACAGGTGAATTCTATCAAACATTTAGAGAAGAGCTAACACCCATCCTTCTCAAACTCTTCCAAAAAATTGCAGCAGAAGGAACACTCCCAAACTCATTCTATGAGGCCACCATCACCCTGATACCAAAACCAGACAAAGATACTACAAAAAAAGAAAATTACCGATGAATATGACTGATGAATATAGATGAAAAAATCCTCAACAAAATACTAGCAAAGAGAATCCAACAACACATTAAAAGGATCATACACCATGATCAAGTGGGATTTATTCCAGTGATGCAAAGATTCTTCAATATATGCAAATCAATCAATGTGATACACCATATTAACAAATTGAAGGAGAAATCCATATGATCATCTCAATAGATGCAGAAAAAGCTTTTGACAAAACTCAACACCCATTTATGATAAAAACTCTCCAGAAAGTGTGCATAGAGGGAACCTACCTCAACATAATAAAGGCCATATACGACAAACCCACAGCAAACATCATTCTCAATGGTGAAAAACTGAAAGCATTTCCTCTAAGATGAGGAACGAGACAAGGATGTCCACTCTCACCACTATTATTCAACATAGTTTGGGAAGTCCTAGCCACGGCAGTCAGAGAAGAAAAAGAAATAAAAGGAATACAAATTGGAAAAGGAGAAGTAAAACTGTCACTCTTTGCAGATGACATGATACTCTACATAGAGAATCCTAAAGATGCCTCCAGAAAACTACTAAAGCTAATCAATGAATTTGGTAAAGTTGAGGATAAAAATTAATGCGCAGAAATCTCTTTCATTCTCATACACTACTGATGAAAAATCTGAAAGAGAAATTAAGGAAACACTCCCATTTACAATTGCAACAAAAAGAATAAAATACCTAGGAATAAACCTACTTAGGGAGACAAAAGACCTGTATGCAGAAAACTATAAGACACAGATGAAAGAAATTAAAGATGATACCAACAGATGGAGCGATATACCATGTTCATGGATGGGAAGAACCAGTATTGTGAAAATGACTATACTACCCAAAGCAATCTACAGATTCAATGCAATCCCTATCAAATTACTAATGACATTTTTTACAGAGCTAGAACAAAAGATCTTACAATTTGTATGGAGACACAAAAAACCCCGAATAGCCAAAGCAGTCTTGAGGGAAAAAAACGGAGCTGGAGGAATCAGACTCCCTGACTTCAAACTATACTACAAAATTACAGTAATCAAGACAATATGGTACTGACACAAAAACAGATATATAGATCAATGGAAAAAGATAGAAAGCACAGAGATAAACCCAGGTAACTATGGTCAACTAATCCATGACAAAGGAGGCAAGGATATACAAAGGAGAAAAGACAGTCTCTTCAATAAGTGGTGTTGGGAAAACTGGACAGCTACATGTAAAAGAATGAAATTAGAACACTCCCTAACACCATACACAAAAATAAACTCAAAATGGGTTAGATACCTAATTGTAAGACCGGACACTATAAAACTGTTAGAGGAAAACAGAGGAAGAACACTCTTTGACATAAATCACAGCAAGATCTTTTTTGATCCACCTCTTAGAGTAATGGAAATAAAAACAAAAATAAACAAATGGGACCTAATGAGACTTAAAAGCTTTTGCACAGCAAATGAAAAGATAAACAAGATGAAAAGACAAACCTCAGAATGGGAGAAAATATTTGCAAACGAATCAACGGACAAAGGATTAATCTCCAAAATATTTAAACAACTCATGCAGCTCAATATTAAAAAAACAAACAACCCAATCCAAAAATGGGCAGACGACCTAAGTAGACATTTCTCCAAAGACGACATAGAAATTGCCAACAAACACATGAAAAGATGCTCAGCATCACTAATTATTAGAGAAATGCAAATCAAAACTACAGTGAGGTATCACCTCACACCAGTTAGAATGGGCATCATCAGAAAATCTACAAACAACAAATGCTTGAGAGGGTGTGGAGAAAAGAGAACCCTCTTGCACTGTTTGTGGGAATGTAAATTGATACAGCCAATATGGAGAACAGTATAGAGGTTCCTTCAAAACTAAAAATAGAACTGCCATATGACCCTGCAATCCCACTACTGGGCATATACCCAGAGAAAACCATAATTCAAAAAGACACAAGCACCCCAATGTTCAAGGCAGCTCTATTTACAATAGCCAGGTCATGGAAGCAACCTAAATGCCCATTGACAGACGAATGGATAAAGAAAGTGTGGTACATATATACAATGGAATATTACTCAGCCATAAAAAGGAACGAAATTGGGTCATTTTTAGAGACGTGGATGGATGTAGAGACTCTCATACAGAGTGAAGTAAGTCAGAAAGAGAAAAACAAATATCGTATATTAACACATATATGTGGAACCTAGAAAAGTGGTACAGATGAATTGGTTTGCAGGGCAGAAATTGAGACACAGATGTAGAGAACAAACGTATGGACACCAAAGGGGGAAAGTGGCTGGCTTGGTGGTGGTGGTGTGATGAATTGGGAGATTGGGATTGACATGTATACACTGATGTGTATAAAATGGATGACTAATAGGAACCTGCTGTATAAAAATATAAATAAAATAAACTTCAAAAATTCAAAAAACAAACGAAGAAACAAAAAATTATACCACAGTAAGTTTACTTACCACCCATCACCTCACATAGTTACCTTTTTCTTCTTGTGATGAGAACTTTTAAGATGTACTCTCTTAGCAACTTTTAAATATACAATACAATATTGTTAAGCATAGTCATAATATCATTTACAGGTTTTGGTGTGAATATAAATTTTCATTTCTCTGGGAGAGAAAGTGCCCAGGAGTGCAATTGCTGGGTCATATGGTAGTTACATGTTTAGTTTTATAAGAAAGTGCCAAACTGTTTTCCAGAGTGGCTGTACCGTTTTACATTCCCACTAGCAATGTATGAGTGATCCAGTTTCTCTGTATCCTCACCAGTTCTTGGTTTTGTCACTATTTTTTTTTTAAATTTTAGCCATTGTGATAGGTATGTAGTGATGTCTTTTGCCCACAACCTAGAGCAAAATTGCTCTAATAGCTAGTGATATTGACATATTTTCATGAGTTTTTTGCCATCTGTATATCTTCTTGGTGTCTTTTACCCATTTTCTAATTAGATTTTTTTTTCACTAAGTTTTGAGAGTTCTTTATATATTCTAGATACAAGTCCTTTTTTCAAGTATGTGGTTTGCAAATATTTTCTCCCAGTTTGTAGCTTGTCTTTTCATTCTCTTAACATAATCTTTCACAGAGCAAAAGTTTTTTTAACCTTGATAAAGTCCAATTTATCAAAAATTTTTTTATGGAGGATGCGTCCAGTGTAAAGGTTAAGAACTCTGACTAGTTCTATATCCTGGAGGTTTTCTCTATTCTTTTGTTCTGAACTTTTTATAGGTTTACTTTTTACACTTAAGTCTGTGATCCATCTTGAGTTAATTTTGTACAAGGTATGAGGTTTAGATAGAGGTTCATTTTCCTGTCTATGGATGTTCATTTACTCCAGCACCATTTGTTGAAAAGTCTGTGCTTTCTAAATTGAATTGATTTTCCACCTTTGTCAAAAATCAATGTGGTTCTATTTCTAGGTTCTCTATTCTGTTCTATCAATCTATGTGTCTATCCTTCTTCCAACATGACACTGTTTTGATTACCACAGCTATATGGTATACCTTAATATTGGGTAGAGTGATTCCCCCCACTTTATTCTTCTTTTTCAATGTTGCTTTAGTTAATCTAGGTCCGGTGTCTTTCCATTTAAATTTTAGATTAAGCTTGTCTAAGTCTGCAAAAAAGCTTTCTGGGATCATCTAATTTAACAGCTATATTGAGATATAATTGACATATAATAAAATTGCACATATTAAAAGTATTTGACATATATACACACCACCACAATTAAGATATTGAACATATGTATCACCCTCCAAACCTTCCTCATGCTCCTTTGTAAATCCCTCCACCTTCGGCCTTGTCTAAAGGCAACTGATCTGATTTCTGTCATTATACATTAGTTTGCATGTCTTAGAGTTTTATATAAAAGTAATCACATGGAATAGTTTATTCCTTTTTAATGCTGAATGGTGTCCTATTGTATGGACATATCACAGTGTGTTTAACCATACCCTAATTGAGGGATATTTGAGTTGTTTCCAGTTTTTCACCAATACAAATAAAGCTGCTATGAACATTCATGTTCAAGTATTTATTTTGACACATGCTTTAATTTCTCATGGGTAAAAACCTAAGAGTAGTATGGCTAGATCATATGGCAAATGTATTTTTAACTATTTAAGAACCTGCTAAACTGTTTTCCAAAATAGTTGTACCATGTACATTCCCATCAGCAATGTATGAGAGTTCCAGTTCCTCCACATCCTTGTCAACTTTTGGTATGGTCAAAATTTAAATTTTAGCCAATCTGATAGTGTATATCTCATTGCAGTTTTATTTATATTTCCCCCAATGACTAATGATGTTGAGCATCTTCTCATGTACTTATTTGCCATCTATGTATCTTTTTTGGTGAAATGTCTGTTCATACCTTTTGCCCATTTTTAAATTGGGTTGTTTGTGTTCTTGGTGATAAGTTTCAACAGTTCTTTATATATTCTGGTACAAGTCTTTTATCAGATATATGCTTTGCACATATATTCTCTCATTCTATGGGTTATCTACCCATTTTCTTTACTGTGTCTTTGAAGAACACAAATTTTTCATTTTTATGAAGTCCAATTTATCTATTTTTTATGGATTATGATTTTGGTGTCATGTCTAAGAAATTTGTTACCTAACCCAAGTTCACAAACTTTTTCCTGTTTTCTCCTAGAAGTTTTATATTTAGGTCTATGATATTCTATCTAAAAGCATTACATTTAGGTCTATGATCCATTTTGAGTTAATTGTTTTACAGGTGCAAGGTATGGATGGAAGTTCTTTTTTCACATACAGATATCCATCCAATTTTTCTAACATCATTTATTGAGAAGATAATTATATCTCCACTGAACTGCCTATTTGCCTTTGTTAAAAAGCAATTGTCCATATACTTGTAAGTCTGAACTCTATATTTCATTCATTGATCTATTTATCTGTTTTGCATCAATATCATGATGTCTATATTACTGTAACTTTAAAAGAAATCTTGAAATCAGGTAATATTAGCCCTCTAATGTTGTTCTTCTTCAAAGTTGTTTTTAGCTATTCTTTGTCCTTTGCATTTCTATATGAAGTTTAGAATCAACTTGTCAATTTCTATAAAAGATCCTGCAGGGATTTTGGTTGGGATTGCATTTGAATCTATAGATCAATTTAGGGAGAGTTGACACAATAATAATGTTAAGTCTTCTGTTGCATAAACATGATATAACTCCCCAGTTATTCTGGGTCTTCTTCAGTTTCTCACAGCAATGTTCTGTAGTTTTCGATGTTCAAATCTTTCACAACTTTTGTCAGATTCATACCTAAATATTTTGGATTAGTTATTGGATTAGTTATCACTAAGTATTTTATTGCTATTTTATTTTTTTTATTTATTTTATTTATTTATTTTTTTAAACATCTTTATTGAAGTATAATTGCCTTACAATGGTGTGTTAGCTTCTGCTTTATAACAAAGTGAATCAGTTATACATATACAATATGTTCCCATATCTCTTCCCTCTTGCATCTCCCTCCCTCCCACCCTCCCCATCCCACCCCTCTAGGTGGTCACAAAGCACCAAGCTGATCTCCCTGTGCTATGCGGCTGCTTCCCACTAGCTATCTATTTTACATTTGGTAGTGTATATATGTCCATGACACTCTCTCACCCTGTCACATCTCACCCCACCCCCTCCCCATATCCTCAAGTCCATTCTCTAGTAGGTCTGTGTCTTTATTCCCGTCTTGCCACTAGGTTCTTCATGGCTTTTTTTTTTCCTTAGATTCCGTATATATGTGTTAGCATACTGTACTTGTTTTTCTCTTTCTGACTTCACTCTGTATGACAGACTCTAACTCCATCCACCTCATTACAAATACCTCCATTTCATTTCTTTTTATGGCTGAGTAATATTCCATTGTATATATGTGCCACATCTTCTTTATCCATTCATCTGTCGATGGACATTTAGGTTGCTTCCATGTCCTGGCTATTGTAAATAGAGCTGCAATGAACATTTTGGTACATGACTCTTTATGAACTATGGTTTTCTCAGGGTATATGCCCAGGAGTGGGATTGCTGGATCGTATGGTAGTTCAATTTGTAGTTTTTTAAGGAACCTCCATACTGTTCTCCATAGTGGCTGTATCAATTTACATTCCCACCAACAGTGCAAGAGAGTTCCCTTTCCTCCACACCCTCTCCAGCATTTATTGTTTCTAGATTTTTTGATGATGGCCATTCTGACCGGTGTGAGATGATATCTCATTGTAGTTTTGATTTGCATTTCTCTAATGATTAATGATGTTGAGCATTCTTTCATGTGTCTGTAGGCCATCTGTATATCTTCTTTGGAGAAATGTCTATTTAGGTCTTCTGCCCTATTGCTATTTTAAATGATATTGCTTTCTTAATTTTGATTATCAATTTTTTCTCATTGCTGGTATGTAGAAACACAATTTTTATATATCAATCTTGTAGCCTGCAATCTTGATATACACACTTAATTGTTCAAGGAGATTTTCTGAAAATCCCATCAGATTGTCTACTTAGGTGATTATGTCTGTGAATAAGGACAGTATTACTCCTTTTCCAATTTGATGTCTTTTATTTCTTTGTCTTGTCTGATTGCACTGACTAGAATGTCCAATACAATGTTGAATAGAAGGGTAAAGGTAGACATTCCTTTTCCTAATCCTCATCTTTCATCAATAAGTATGATACTAACTGTAGGCTTTTTGTGGTAGCTTTTCATCAAGTTGAGGGAGGTTCCCTTACCTTCCTACTTTGCTGAAAATTTGTTATCAGAAATGGACATTGAATTTTGTCAAGTGTTTTTCTGCATTTATTAAGATGATTGTATGGTTTTCCCTTTTTAGTTTGTTAATGTAGTGAATTACATTGACTGATTTTCCAATGTTAAACCATCTCTGCATTCCTGGGATAATCCCCACTCATCTTGGTGTTTTACTATCCTTTTATATATTGCTGGATTCAATGTGCTGAAATTTCGTTAAGAAAATTTTGTATCAAGGTAATGCTGACCTCATAGAATATATTTTGTTATCAGTTGTTATGAGTTGGGAAATAGTCCCTCCTCTTCATTCTTTAGGAAGAGTTAGTATAGAATTGGTATTGCTTCTTCCTGAAATTTTTGGTAGAATTAATTCATCAGTGAAGTCATTTGGGGCTTGACATTTTTTGTGGGAAGGTTTTTTTTTTTTTCTGAAGAATCTTTTCTTCTTTTTAAATAAGTTTTCTTTGTAAAAAATTTTTCTTCTTTCCTGAGAAAACTTTTTGGTTTTGTTTTATTTCAAAATGGTTTATTTTTCATGTGTTTTACTAATGTCATTAAAATACTATATAGTCCATTTATTTATTTTTAATTGAAATATACTTGAGACAATATTATGTTAGTTTCTAAATAATGATGCATACTACATAGTGATGTGACATTTGCATACATTATGAAATGTCACCACTATAAGTCTAATAACCATATTTTCCCATACAAAGTTATTACAATATTATTGACATACTCCTTATGCTGTATATTATGACCCCATGGCTTATTTTTTTTATAACTGAATGTTTATACCTCTGAATCCCCATCACCAATTTTGCCACCAGAATGAACTTTTTGGCCAGCCCGATATATACTGCAGTGTATTTATCCATTCATCTGTTTTTGTTTTTTAAATATTTACTTATTTATTTTTGGCTTCATCTGGTTGTGGCACACAGGATCTTTCGTTGCAGTGTGTGGGCTTCTCTCTAGTTGTGGCAGATGGGCTCCAGAGCATGTGGGCTCTGTAATTGTGGCATGCGGGCTCAGTAGTTGTGGTGCACAGGCTTAGTTGCTCTGAGGCATGTGGGATCT